>NC_091051.1:16000000-16300000 GCF_963966145.1 Tenebrio molitor | reverse complement strand
TAAGAATAAGAGGTGCATTAGAAAATCATTTTTTTGTGGTTATTGTATGTTAATTTCGGAACTGAATAGTGAGAAGTCTTTTATTGTTATTTTTGCTACAAGTCACCCTGTTCTTTGGTTATATTATTCAAAATTATCCATCATCCAGTTTAAAAATATTACATAATATACAGGGTATTTCGCGAGTGATAATGAGCCCGGCGGAATTGAAAATGCAACCCACAATACATTTCCAAAGTTAACGTGGCTATTTTATTAAATATTAAATATCGTATTGTTTTAAAATGAAATTATGAATCCATGATGGCTTCGCTTCCAATAATTTTATTTGTCATAACTGACATTTACGAAAAAGTTAAAATCCGACGATTAAAATGTATTCAAACGATGAGAAAACAGACATGATCCTGATTTATGGCGAATATAATAAAAATGCTTCTGCCGTTGCGCGTTCATGCAGACAATAAACATTTTCCCAAAAACTCTTCGTTTTTTCACAATTTCATTTAACCAAGCAAATCACGTTTATGACAAAATTTACGAAACTGCACATCTAACGATGTTTTATGTTTTTTAAATCAAAAAACAAATATCCATGTTATCTTTGGAAATGTATTATGGGTGCATTTTCAATTTCGTCGAGCTCATTATCACTCGTGAAAGACCCTGTATAATCAACTTAAAAATTACATACATACATATCGTATGATCAAAAAGTCTTTGGATCAGAGTTGCCGTGGGATTAACAAGCTATCTATGCAATTATTTATTTCAATTATTTTTGAGATTTACTTGACAACTTTTTTAAGTTAGCAGGTTATAATTGAAAATATTTCAAAGAGAACATAAAATTTTTATTATTAAATCATACTACAGTAATGGAGATCGTGGAGAAAATGGTAATTGGGTTTATTTGTCTCGTTTATGTTTAAATGAGTTCCGTGACAGATTAGCGCTACTTTGAAGTATGTACAATAAAAACTACGGGCAGTAGAAATAAATAATTGTAGAGATGGTTTTTACATTTCATTGCTATCGCGATCCAAAGACTTTTTGTTCATACGATACTTTTGCGGTAAAAAAAGAATAACAAATCATTTTTTCATGTTTAGAATCTCCAAAAAAAAATAAAGTAAAACAACTTAACAGATACTGCAATATTTATTTTTTTTTTTTTGTAGATTTTCAGCTGATATTTTTCTACCCCAGTTTCAGTTAAGTTCTTATAATTACAGTATCTCTGAATAGATGTAAAATGAAGGCTATGATGTCTGCATGGTAATACCTACTAAGTAGACAAATAAAAAAGTAGATACATAAGTACACTTGGAACCGATAAAATAGGATATATCTAAAGGTTGGTAGAAGAATAAAATATAAAAGAAATATAGCAAATGCATTAGAAAATAATAGTTATTTATGCAACGAGGTTCTGTGTAAATTGGGCTTTTCTAATTGCCCGAGAGGCCAGATTGAAATACGAGCGTAGCGAGGATTTTAAGGCTTCGAGGGCAATTAGAAAAGCCCAATTTGCACAGAAACGAGTTGCATACAAACTTTTATTGTTTGAAACGACGTCCCCAAAGCTTCCAAATCTATTAAAAATGATTTCGCATTTGCTTTTGACAGTTTTAACAAATTTTTCAAGAAATGTCACTTTGAATGTGCTGTCTAGGGCAACGGTTGGTTATCTGCTATGTTTTGCTTTAGACCGGTTAGGAGGCAGTTTACAAAGGAGAAAAATGAGAATTTATGACAGTTGAAAGCAATAAAATATAATAAACCACCTAAAGAAAAAAAAAGTAAGTACACCTAGAAAGCTAGTTGCCTACTGCAGTAGTATTCGCAAGACAAATGTTTGGAAGCAGTTTAACAAGAATAGGAAAGTCAGTATTCTGTTACCTATTTTAGCCAATAAAAGGAATCTAATGTAGTTAATTGACATCATTCAATAAAACTTTTTTTCCAGATTTGTATTTGCTTTTAACAAAAATGGGTTATGCATCAAGATTATATGAAAAGTTATTTATTATATTACATAATTTTTTGACAGAATTCGCGAATGGAAAATAACTGCCGAAAATAATGGATTGTTGATGCGGTATTGATGAGAATGAACAAGAGTAAATTAAATGTGTCCTCAGATGACGCAATTAATCTATAAAGTTAGGCACTGATAATGATGATTTATAGACAAACATGTCAATCACAATATTTTTTAATTGCATCATTACTTATTAACTAATAAGGGGCAGTTTACAGAAGCGAAATTAAGTTAAGCGTAATCAAATGCAAGATTAACTGAACACGTGATCAGATTGAACCAATCGAAGTTTCGGATTCATGGGTTAATCACGCATTAAAATTTAATTGGAATCAAAGATTTAATTCTCTTTCAATAAACTGGCCCTAAATCTACAATAAGATTATTCAATAAACTAACATTACTTTTTATTTATCATAATTTGCATTGTACGATACGTCTGTCACGCATACTTTAATTAGCCACCTTAGGGCCAGTTTCATAATAAACTTAAAGTCGACTTTATCTTAACGTGACTTTAATGGATTGTTGCAACAATATGTTGCTATGGTAAATGGTGAACTTTAATGTTAAAGTAACTTTAGGCTGATTATGAAATTGGGGGTTAATTATTTAAGTCATTAAAATTACATAAAATCAAAATTTAGTTTTTGGGATCCAGTCTTGAGCAGTGGAGCAGTCTATTTCGAAATCGGGAATTTGCTTTTACTGTAAATTTATGCCGAAACACTTTATCCTTCCTTTACTTTGTCCTTTCTTCTGAAATTGATGGTTATGGTAATTACGATAAATGAAATTTAGTTCTAATGCAATCAACGGTGATGGATGTCCGATGTCGTGATGTCAATTCAAGGTTGTCAGAATTTGTAGCTCTCGCGCCATCTACACATTAGAATCGCAGTCCCCATTAGAAATCACTTTATTAAAATTCCTGCCCATTATAATTTCACCAAACGTTGAAATATCATCGTAAAATTAACTTCTCACTAGCGGCCACACATTTTTGCGAATAGTTGTGCAATAAGTTTATATTAAACATTTTGTTGGGTGAAGAGAGGTGTCTGTTTTACCGGCGCCGTCCTCCAACCTTGACCGGTTTGTCGCTGGTATCGCGAGAGCGCAGCACGTCCCGCGAAAGCTTGACTTTTACCACGGGCTTAAAATGGTGGCCTGTCATAGAAGCAGCACGTATCTAGGGCGGGGAGATTTTCGTTCGGTAGCGATCTAATTACGTGTGTTTGATTTTCGAAAAAAAATCATTCACGATGCCGATGGCATTTTTCGCGTCGTACGCAATACAAAGTGCTTCAGTTTCGTACCTGTGTCCGTGTTCCTATGTGTTTAGTTAATTCCGTGTGTGTATGTGTGTGTGTCATCCTAATCAAAGGTAAACAATAGGTTTTTTGTCTTTGTTCCACTTGTAATTGTTAGAATCGGTTCTTGTGCAGGAAGGAACTCGAGGATTTAACAATAATGAATGCGTTCGTGGTGGTGTTGTTTTCGATCGTGCGTTCTGTTTGTTTTCTCTTCACGAGTAAGATTTTCCTTCTTGAGGGGTAAATCGATGGACGGGGCTGTAGGGGGTGTCCTTATCAAAGCAAAAGGCGCAGGTTCCAATCCAGGACTGCACGTTGAATGCCCACACAGCAGGAATACTGTCCTGCTAATTTTTGCACTAATCGACCCACACATGTGCTGCTGTGCATTTATGAATATAAATAAAAGTGCACGTGAAAGTTGTAAAAGTGGTCCGAAATCTCCGCTTTTTTCTCGCCTTGGACTATTTTCGGGTGAAGAGAAAGTCAAACGTCGGATTTTCGTTGCTCGCTAAGGCCGATGAGTGATTTTGACGTAATTCACTCCTCTACGAGTTTGGAGGTCGAATTCCGCTTCTTTGACTACGATTTTCTCTTTGTTACAGATCATCGACGTGTTATGTGCTTTGTTTAATCCGAAATCTTAATCATGATAGTTGTAGGGAGATTAAAGTGTTGAAGTATGCAAAAATCTTTAGAAAAGAACAGAAGGACTGTCAAAGTGATGAGAATGAAACCTGTCCCGCCGAAAAACAAGCAGAAACAGAGCGGGTCTAAGGCGGAAAAGGATTATATATCCGAGACGATTTCGTTCGTCATCAAAGGAAAACTAACACCAATCAAGCCGACTTTCGTGGCAAAAAAGGGCGGCGCCAAAAAGACCGCGAAAAAGAAAGAAATCTCCGATGGTAAAGACAGACCAATGATGAGGAAGGCGAAAAAGGCGAGCGACAACGCCAAAGTCGGTGCGAAAGTTCAAACGAAAACTGCCAAAAAACCAACAAGTGCTCAGAAGGCCGTAAAGAAAAGTACAACAGACACAAACACGAGTTCGGTGCAGGATGCGACCAAGAAAGAGATTAAATCCGAGAATGTTAACGCCCCGAACAGGAACGAAGCGTCAAAGAAAGCCGCCAAGGAAACTAAACCGATTAAGAAAGTGAAAACCGAAGTTGCAGACGTTAAAAAGAAAACGAAAAAAACGATCGCGAAACAACCTAAATCAGCACCCAAGGCAGACCCGGTCGATAAGGATAAAGAGAAAAAAGAGAGTAAACACGACGACACGGCCGAAGACATTAAAACCAAACAGACAATAGAGAAACTGCTGAAACAAGCCAACAAGGCGTTAAAACAGCCGCAATTAAAAAGCACCAAGAGCACGCTCCAAAAATCGAAGAAGTCGAATAAATCCGAGAAAAAAACCAAACTGCAGGTTAAAACGGATCCGACGGTTACGGTTAAGAGCAAGCCCAAAGTAGCGAAACAATTGCCGGTTAAGCAAGAAACGAACGACAATCCGAAAAAACAGGCGAAGAGAAAGAGCCCCTCCGACTCGCAAGAGGACACCTCGACATCCGACGACTTAACCCTGAACGAACTGTGTCATCCGATCAAGACCGAACTCGAACAGCCCAAATCAAAGAAAATCAAAGTTAAAGCCGAACCGGCATCCGACAGCGAGAAAAAACCGCGCAAACAAACCTTGAAACACACCCAAAAGAAAATTCCGACCAAGGCTAATTTAGTCCTGATGAAAAAACGGGTAATAACGACGGTCAAAGACAAAGTGAAGCGCAAAGAGAACCAGCGCTCCGGTAAGATGAAGTTGTTCGGGTTCTGGAACGGGCCGAAGAGGCACCGCGTCGCTTCTCTGAACGCTCTGGCCAAGGTCCACTGCCTGTACGAGAACGAGACCAGGAGCAACATCCTCGACCCGATCGACAGCGTGGACAAGAAGGAGCCGGTCGAGGAGAAGAAGTCGTCAGAAGACGACGTCATACCGTGCACTCGCACTCTACGCTCCGTTCCGGGCCTCCGCGCCGTAGGCAAGCACTGGGACATGCACGACACCACTTCGAGTTCTGAAGACAACAGCGGCTACGAAAGCACCGAAGAAGTCGAAGAAAAACCCAAACCGAAGGCGAAGAAAGGGTCGGCGAAGAAGGGCGAAAGCTCGAAGAAACCGGAAAAGAAGCGCCGCTCCAAAAAGACCGAGCAGGTGATGGATCTGAAGGATATGGTCGTCAGCAAGCGGATAGCGAGTCTGAACGCCACCGCGATCTTGGCGGCGAGCTATTCGGCCGACAAGCGCAACTCGAAGAATCACAAGACCGACTCGGAGACCGACTCCAGCGACTACTTCATGACGGACAACGACGACGACGTCGAGAAGAAGTGCTTCGAGGCCAAAGTGAAGAAGGAAGAGGACGGGAAGCTGATCGAAGTCAGAGCCACTCCGAACAAGAAGGTCGCGGTTATCCTCAATCAGGACACGGACGTGACGATAACCGGCGTGTACGTTAACAGCACCACGAGGTCCACACATCACGAGGGATATTGCAGTATCGCAGGAATGCAGTACAGGATCTCAGCTACCAGTCATACACAGACCGCCGCAACAGCCGTCGCTACTGAAACACTTCTGCAATCGTCTTCCAGTAGCACTCAAGAGAATGTAAGTTGACGTTTTGCTAATAGATAGTCGAGCGCATCTGGATGGGATTTCTTGGTGTTTTTGTCGGAAGCTCGCGGCGATTTTTTCACCTCGAATCTCTTGATTAATGATCTTTTTTCCGTTATGCCGCAAACAGCGTTTTAGTTTCTTAAATAATTTCGAGTCTTTTAGGAAAATCACGTAGTCGACAGCGGTTTCAAATTAGTTTTTTTTACCGTTTTTGTAACGAGAATAAAAATTGTTAAAGTTGCTTATGCGATCAATGACACAAGTTTTTATTTAATGCCCCTGAGATGGCTTACTTGTTATGGTAATATAATAGTGTTATAGCATTTTTGTCTTTGTACAAATACGCACTCTCGGTGTCCTCTGCAACGCTCTGTTGCCGACATACAGGATGTTATATGTTAAAAGTCAGAATAAGTCGTCTTAAATTACCAAGTTTTAAATAAAACGCCAAAACATTTTTAAATTCTTATATTCTCTATGTTTGTGCGTTAAATCTAACAAATACTTATGTAAAAAAAATAGAGAAAAAAACAGGTAAATAGTACATACCTACATAAAATACATTCACGTTGTTTTGGGATAATGGGAGGCCATGGAAATTTTGCATTTAATTTGGTAGTGAAAGTGTCTGTTAAATTAAGTTATGTTTCTCGAAATTTGAGGTTATAAATAGCGTCAATGTCTAGTAGTGCATTGTTGTCAGTTTTACTAGTTTACAATTGAAGAATAGTCAGACATCGCCGGAAATTCAGCAACACGTTATGTTCATTTTGATAGGTCCGCATGTCTGACACTTTAGAGACGGAAATCAAACAGTGCGTTCAACGTTAAAAAAAATAATCTCCTCCCATTATGCCAAAACAACGTGAACGGTGTTTACAAACATCTCACGAGAAATAATTTTATACATAATTAATTTTAATACGGATATTAAAGTTTATCTACGCTTTATCATTTGTATTTGTAAAATAGTAGATACCTATCTATGATTTAAACAAAATCCGAGAAAAAATCTAACGGAGAAGTTAGTGTGGTAATAGTATATTAAAGTTTTATGTACTATGGCGGACAATAAATTTAGGCCGGCCTGTCATTGAGTTGACATCAAAATGTGAAGCCGGCATTATGTTCAACTAGCCCCATTTTCGATTTTTGTCATTCTTGTCATCGTGACAGCGATAATCAAAATTAAAATTTGGAAAAGAAGCGTGCACCAGAGAGAAGTGCTACTACAAATCGGTTATGCTAGTGCGTCATAATCTGTAAGTTACGAAAAAGGCGAAGGAAACGCCAAACAGCTTGAAAACCTTCAGTTTGACAAACTGACATCAGTCATAATGACAATAAATGGTCGCTTGCATTGACTTTTTTGAAATGTCAGAAATTTGCCGGCCTAAATTTATTGTCCGCCATAGTACCTATAAGGGTTGATTTGGCGCACGAGCCCAGGTGTAGAAACGAACTGTAGGGGAGTTTTCTATGGGACGAGTGCGCCAATGCCCTTATAAAACGAGTTTTTTATGTTATTTTTTCGAATTTGCACCCTTTTTTTAATTTTCAAATTCTAGGGAATTTTGTATTAATTGGTAATTCAAGGTAACGGATGCAACAACATCTGCAACAGATGTTAAAAAGTAAAGTTTGAACGTTAATATTGGTGTAAATGACAATAATATATGTATCTACTGAAATATTGATAAAAATTTTCTTAGAGATCTATTAAACTAATAGATCTTTAATAGATAGCCATAAGCGACTCCAACTTGATTACAATAATAGACCTATTAGAGACGCAAATTCGGAAAAAGTACTTACATGTCTCAAAATAGAACGCTCAAGTATTCCAGAAGTTACTGTTTCTACATTCCAAGCTTCAAGTTATTACAATTTTGCTTTCGTTGGATTCATAATTGATAATTTAGTAATTTCCATGAAACATTTTTTTTCATATTGTTATCTGCAAAATTTTGGTGTATACTTTGTTGTGCCAGGAAAATGGCAACATCCGTGTAATGATAACAGTAACAATGATAACAATAGTAAATAATAATAATAATAATAATAATAATCGCAGGGTTTGTACCACTATCTCAATGCGACAATTGGATTTAACAAAACGATAAAGTTTACTTTGTATTATGTATTATTATT
This sequence comes from Tenebrio molitor, assembly GCF_963966145.1. Classification (NCBI taxonomy): domain Eukaryota; kingdom Metazoa; phylum Arthropoda; class Insecta; order Coleoptera; family Tenebrionidae; genus Tenebrio; species Tenebrio molitor. Next base: position 16,291,803 of record NC_091051.1, on the reverse strand, counting down.
TTTTGTTTGTTGTTGTTTTCGGCTGAGGTATACCTGAAGAACAATAAAAGATCTGTTGAAATGTTAACAAATCCGGATTTTTTAAAATTCAACTCATAAAACTGACCGAAACTTTTTATTCAATGAAAGTTCATTATGTACAAAATAAATTTAACAATCAGGAATAAGGAAAGACGTAATAAGATTTTGGTAGACGTTTTGGATTCTCTCATGGGCTGTGACTTTGGAAATATTTGCACGAAGGCGGAGCGATAAACCAGTGAAAAATCTGCAAATGAAAACTGTCGACTATCAAATTCAAATATATTTATACAAATAGACGAGAGAGAGAGACGAAACTAACGTAAGGAATGACGATGTTTTCTGACCGGTTTGTACCGCCTGCTTGATACCGATATTCGTCGTTTGCGCAGATATGACTCATAGCCCATGATAAAATCCAAGACCATTACTTGCAGTGAAAATTTAGATCTTATATTTTATACTTTCTTATTTCCCATTCGGGAAGTCTCAGAATTGTCTCAATGTTTAAGAGCATTTAACGGATGTTGCGTTATTGGTTGCATAGATGAACTTTATTATAATTTTTTGTAGTTTGTAGTTTTTTTTTCTGGTAACAAAATTTGTTTGAAACCCATCTTGTAGAGCAACAGCGAATCGTTAACGTCTTGCAAGTCGTACACCCCTTTGGACGCATTGTCCAACATGCAGCCGCCACCTGGACCAGGTATCCAACACGGCGTCGCTCATCAACATATGGGACCACCGCAGCATGTTCTACCACTGCCGCAACACCAGCTGTCTCCCAGTCGAAGGCACGGATGTCCGAGCGCCTTCTCAGCCCCTCACGCTGCACCCCCGTATCCGCCTCATCATCCGCCGCCTCTACCGGGGGAGCCAGGATACGTGCACGGTGAGTTTATATCCTTCCATATACAACGCATAACCAAAAGATCTCGGATACAATCCGTAATTGTATTAAGTCAAGGCGATCTGTTATAACAATGGCGCAACACGATACCCACCAACATTTTGAAACGATTCTCAAGTTCATTTTTAATGAGGTGAAAGCTTTTTTGCTGTTTTCTCTTATTGATTGTGTGGATGGTGTAGTGCGCTTCGGTCGTAGGGTTGTGTTTTTAAATGGTTGTTTATATGGAAGACGGGAATGGTAACGATATCGGTGGGGTTCTTCGATGGAGCTAATACGTAAAAAGCAATTGTTCGAAAAGGTATTTATTTTGCCATAAAAATAAAGTAGGTTCGAATTGGAAACGCTCAAGAGTATGTAACAGAAGAGCAAGTATTTTTTTCAGTGAAACAGTAAATGAAAGTATTTTTTTATAATTGACTAACAAATTATTACAGGATTTGTAATAGTTTGGTTTTATCGCGTCCGGGATCTTCCCACCGAGTACATACAATGGGGAACTTGGTATGGAATAAATTCCGCAAAATTTTTTTTGGTTAAAGAGTAAGTATACTCTCTATTTTTCGATAATTAACGTGTTACAGGTACAATGTTGATTTTAATACGATTTCTCTCGGGTTTAAATCGAACGTCTGTAAAGGTCAGCACAGAACACCTACGTCTTTTTTTTTGAACTAATATTTTGTGAGTTAAGTAAAGGTTCTGTGTCATTATTAAATGAAAAACGAAGTCTGTAAAGTTTTAAATGGCTAAAAAGATTAAACGTTTAGCATAAAAATGAGTGATCTGACTTTTTGCCCACTACTGTGTATTCAAATTTCCTTAATGAGACAATTTAATACCAGCAAGCTGGAGCTTTGTCTTATTTAATTTAATTCTTATTTTTTTATGGAGCTAAGGATTAGTTTGGAGGATTTGCAATAAGTAACATAACGTTGATATAACATTCTCCATAAACTCCTTAGGGTCTTTAATTTTTCGTGTTTCAAAGATAAATCCATCCATGATAAATTTCCTAAATGTATCAAATGGCGTTGTTTGCTTTTACAGCTACTAAACTGAAGGTGTGAGTGTGAATATTTAGCATATTTATGGGTTACAACATCCATAAAAATTTATATCTTATAAAAAATTAATTAAGGTATTACAAGGTGGTTGACGTTGTGAAACATTTTGTAAGTTTTCCTATTTCTTTACAACTGTCCTTATAATTAAAGGAGGGAATTGTTTATATAATTTTTACACTATCAAACTATTTTCATTCGTTAACAGGCACAGTAAAATCAACTTACCGATACCGTACTGTTATAGAGCGCTGTTGTCAATAGGAAATAAGTTTAAATAATCAATAATGAAGGGATATTTTTCTTAATTATGTATTAAGACGAATTAAGTATCAAACAAATTATCTAATTAAAAAATATACATATTTATTCATTCAAAAATTAACAGTGTTTTTTATTTTTAAATAAAATCTGTTCCGCGAGAAATATTATATGTACTCAATAGTTACCGCACTTGTCTCGTAACAATCTATGCTGGAACAATATTATTAATTCATAATCTACCTATCCCAATTTAAGCATTTTAGAAAATTTTCAGTGTTAACATTTTGTATGACAGTATGTATTCTTAAGATTTCTTACAAAAATATGCAGTGTACGCGCCTGCACTGTGTATTTAATATTACTAAAAATTGCGACAAACCTTATTTGGAGCGCAGGAACACGACGAAAAACCCCAAAGGACTCCACTTCCTATCTGCTCGAACTCGGAAGACGGGCAATTTATAAATTCACTTATAAAGGATTCATATATGGTAATAGAAAACATAATGAAATGTAATTAAACAACAAATTTTACACTGCGAGAAACATTAGCCGAAGTAACGCGGTTTATCCTCAAGACAAGATAATAATCTTAATTATAGTCTTGAGGTTCCCACCCTGTTTAGACGTTTAAATCAGATGAAACACTTTAAAACTGGCCGAAAAATAACCTGAATGGTGTCCGCCTTCCATATTCAATTAATAAAAATATTAACAAAGGTTGACTCACTCACCACCTGTCAGTCTGTAGAGTAAAAACACAAACAACGCAAAAATGAGGTTAGATTTAAACAGCTGATCCGTGATCTGTAATCCGTGATGCGTTCACAATCGCCTCTTCGACGCCTACTTTGAGGATAAATTTAAATCAACACCCGATATCACCTACTGTGATTTCTTGTATCCAAATTTATGTCCATTCTTTGCCAATATGTACATGGTAATGCTGAAATGTTTACTGTGAGCATAAATATTACATTGTTGGTAGTTATCGTTAGCAATTAAGAGGTTTTGTTATAACTCTTCGTGTGGTTGAAGTGAAATGTGATTGCAGCTTTGCTTGTAACATATTCTAAATCTCATTAAGTTTTACGTCTGAATTTATTGCTTCTTATTCACGTAAGTTGTGTTTTGTAAGTTAATTCCAGTAATTATGAGTTCTACAGTGATATTGACACACTTTGACTAATACGACTAATTGACTGTAGCTCGAGGCAAAAAGGAGCTGACAATAACGTCTTTGTTTTCAAAAATTGCAAACACTCCCCACATAATGGTCGCAATAAATTGCTATGTAATTAACAACGAGAAATACGTACATGCGATGGCAGCAGCAGTTGGTAATTTACAATCAAATTAGTATTAAATTGGACTTTAAGAGTTTAAGAGAGTCGTGTAATTAATTTACTTAAGAATAAATTTAAAAAGGCAAAAACAAAACTGAAACGTAGGTCTATCTGTGATAAATTATTTATGAATTTTTTATTGTGGTGTAAAGTTGTTCTCTGGACGGCGACAGAAAAATAGACACGGGAAAAATATTGTAAATGTTTTATCAGAAAGGATACTCTTTGTAAACGCCTCTGTGGCATTTTTTTTTCGATTAACAGAACAGGTGTTGATTGAAGTTCGTCGATGTTTAAAAGGCGAGCCAGGTTGACTTTCAATTCTCAGTTAAAAACTGAAAACCTTTATGTACCTAGTAAGGCGTCCCGCAGGACAATTTTCCAAAATGCTGTCACACTTTCGAAGTGTTCGGGCGTGTTTGGTTTGTCCCTTCCATAATTCTCATTGTTCTCTGCCCGGTTAGAGCGTCTGAAAAGTCTAAGCTATTATCTCAGGTCACAGCTTTCAGCTTAAACAAAGCTCTGGATCCGGTACCTTATGATCAACATAATTCGTAATCGTTTTTGATGATGTTGATTTTGTAATGCAGAGCACGTGTCATGTTTCTTTCAACGGTTTATGTTATAATTATTGTTTGTCCTGTGCGGTTGATTGATGTTATAATAAAATAATAATATATTACTTTATTTATTAACGTTGAATCCCAGTAATTTGCGCTGATAAGCTCTGTTAATTAATTGATGTAACAATAATGGTGTCAGCGTTTCTGATTCGTAAGAGGGGATCGCGTCACAAGGTTTGACCTTTTGAAATTTTTATTTCGGAGATGTTGACGGACGTCACATTATAACGTTATTACCTTATCCGATTTCTGATGTTCGTGACCGATTATTGTTTGCTGTTGAATTAAATCGACTAATTTATCTTTAATGGATCAGTTTGTTACACATTTGTCAAGTGTGCGGGGTTGGGCTAAGTACCTGATATTAAGATATGTAAACACTCGGCACGATAAAACACTTATTTCCAAATCATTAAAAACATCCAGTTAGGATATTAAGCTGTCATGCAAACATTTCGATAGGATTCCGGTCGGGACTTTTTACTGGCCGATCTTAGCTCCGGCAGTGTATGACACAACAATTTGTGATACGTCACCGACGATGGTTCCTGTACAAGGGCATTACGATCCACCAACAAACGGTCTTAATTGCTTGATGTCACACCGAGCATAAAGTGCATGGCATTTGGAGTTGTGATGACAAGATTTGAACTCGTCGGCAAACAATACACGTTTCTGGTCGTCTTCATCCCAATCCGCACGCTCTTTAAGCAAGTTAAACCTAATTCTGGAGTGATCCATGGTCAGAGCCGGACGTACGACGTCGCGACGTCCTTTTTGTTCTAAGTAATCGCACAGCGTCACTTTGTGTTTATCCCAAGAGGTTGGAATAATGTAACTTTTATCCAAGAGCGTCAAGTGGAAACACTGGTTAAATCGATGCTTCAACGTGGTTATGTCAGCGTAGGTTATTGGTACCATTTACACCCAAATTAATATTACCCGCGTAGGTGGTCAAACAAACTCTGCTACAGTTGAATACCTAAAGCTTTTTTATCAACTTTTTAATTGACATGGAGATGTGAACAGCTTAATTTTCTCGTAATATACAGTATTGACACATTTTGCTTTGTTGGCGTTTGAACTTTTTCAACTCCTACGCATCAGCGTCTAAAATTATACTTCGTTTCTTGTTGCAAGGAAAATAGTTACATACTTTGTTTCCATTTGTGTCGGTTCACTTCCCCAACTGGGCCCTTAAATAACGAAAATCGCGTTTAAAACATAGCGGAATTAAAACTCGATTCCTCGGCAGAAAGTCGGTAATTTCCCAGTTTTCCGATAAGTCCCGGAAGAGTTGAACATCTTTCGGCGACCATCCGAACTTTTCCCTCAAATTGAATAAAAGTAAAACCATCAGCTTTTATACAGCCGGAGTGGCAGTAAACAACGTTAAACAGCTTTTAGTTTGAAGGCGTCGTTTATTTCGGTATATCTATCTATAAACTCCTGATGGAAACGCACAAACATTATTACATTATTATCATCATCTGATTTCCAATAACATAGACAGACGGGACGAGGGTGCATTTACGGCTCTGGAACAATGTGTGTAGGTTTATTCGGGCGCCGAATATATAGGTCAAAGGTTACCGTCGCTTTCTCGGTCAAACTCCACCGCATCGTCCTGACTGATAGTCAGGTCTCAACTCCCGGGAGCTGGTTTTTCAACACTTTGGTTTTATCGCCCTATTAATAAACGATAAAGGAGAGAGCCCTTGTCTCACAAAGGACGAAACTGTTCGTTCTAATTTGGAAATTTCTCATCGCGTCAGGACGAAAAATGCGCTTCAGTCCTTTAATTATCCGACGTGTGTGATGTCGACGTTGAAAGGCAACTAACGAGATTGCTTGGAAGTTATTGCGTCCGCGGAGTGTAGGTGTAATTTCGCAACTATCAGGTGTCGGTTCAATTTCATGCAATTACAGAGGAATATACAATGATGCAGTATCATTGGGTCTCTAGGAAGGAGTAATAGGGCATGAATAAAGCTCGGGACTATTAAATTAAACAACCCGTCAAGACGTCTTTTATTGGAGCGATTGATTCAGCAGACATAAAAATTCCGGACAACCCCTCGTTATTTGTATAAAATTGGGAATTATTCGAGGAACGGCCGTCCCCGTTAAAATTTTAAAAGCCGTGATCCCTCCATAAATACGGAATAAATTTGTTAGAACTTAATCACATTATCTCTCACAAAGGGCGCTTTTAGGGTCTCGAAAGCCATATTTCAGCTCAACTTTTCAGCATTCCTGCCGAAACGGCAATCGTAAAGGAAGTTTCCCAAAAACCGAACTTGGCCAATGTTTAATGAGCGGAAATTTTAATTTTGATCTTTGTGCGTCCGGATTGTTCCGGAGCCGTAATACGAGACCCCATTCGGCAGTGTAAACATAAAATTGTGTTCCCACAATATACAACCACTATTCCATTGGCGGGCGACCCCAATTATTTAAACTACGTAGTTTATGGTTCATGCGCAGTGCGCGTCAGCGTGTAGGGAACGTAAGCGTTCGGGACGGGATCAGTCGGCCGCGTTTTATGTACCGAGGGCTTTCGGACTTTTCCGATCCGGTGTGTTCCTAGCCGCGATGGACGTTTCTAGAGATTCAAACTCGTTCAAGAGACGTCAACTTCAGTAGTGATTTGTGCTGTGTTTGTGCCGAAGCGGTACCACGTGTAGTGTGTGTCCTGTGCATGATACAAGTGTGACATCGCTGCGATGTAAATGTGACGTATCGGCGACATAGCAGGATGGCGCCTTCTGGCATTTTTGCGGTTTCTTGCAACGTTTTCGCGTAATACGCAACGATAATAGCGCAGTGAGGACGCGGTACTGTGCACATGTGAGTGCCTTTCGTGTTCACCGGGTTTTTATGGTTTTAGTTGTGGTAGTTTCTAGCCGGATTAACTTGCCCCAAAAGGGATATGTTCACGATGATCCTGGCCACTACGCAGATAGGTAAGGACCATTTCCACGTTTTCGTTCGGAGACAGTGACCTTGGCACGGGACAGACAGAGTTCAGGAAAATTCCTTTGTAATTATTGAATTGTTCCTTCGCAATGGCGAACAACACTCTCGAGTCCCTTGGTTGGACTCCAGCACCACTCGACACACTCTGCATTGTGTTATTTTTGGGCCGCCCCTAAAGCTTCCCCGGAAATCTTTCCGAATGCATCGTAACAGCCACATTCGATTACATCATCGCTTTTGTTTATGCCCACTTCAAACAATTTCACTACGTTATTGAACGTAATGGATATTATATTTTCTGGTTTTAGCGCTTTGTTGGAAGTTGCAAGGAATTTCGCAGAATTCCTTTGTGCGAGTTTGCAGCTCGCGAATGCTTTTAGTCTAAGCAGATCGGTAGTACTTGATAATTAACTGCATGCTAACGAGAATTTTTGCTAATTTATGCGAAAATCGCAAATTTCAACAAACGCAAGAAAATGGATTTTCGCAGAAGCAGACGACGAGATCTCCACGAATGGATTTTCTTGATTTGCCGTATCAACCATCCGTTCTGGAAGAGTTATGCTGATTGAATGACGTTTCATTCATTGCTACTTGATCAAAGACTTTAAAGCTTAATCAAGATTCCGATTTTATCGTCTAGTATGATTTGTGCTTTGTGTCGGGTTGACCGTAATAACGTTTAGGGTTTCTGAATCAGAATCGAAAAAAAAAATTGAAACGGAATTCTTATTTCGATAGTGTGATGTTTTCAACAGTTGTACAGTTCCTTGCACAACATGTCGCACGCTACGCAACCATATTGTTGGATGAAAATTATTGGTACATAAACTTTCCGACTGCTTTTGTCATTAATTGTTTAAGAGTTTGTAAATAGTCGTAAAGCAAAGAAGAATTAGATGGATGAAGCATGAGGTATTGAGTTAATTAAATTCTTATAAAATCCGTTGAAGTTTATGATTTGCTTTCATGCGGTCGGTATTCAGTTCAGATGTTATTTATAATAATACAAGTATCAAAATTTTATATATGTAATAATGTATGTATGTCCAATAATTTTTAGCATTTTCAAAAAGTAACTTCGCTAATTCAGTCATCAAGAACTTTCACAGGAATGTTGATTAACTACAAAATTTTAGTAAATTTGTGTTGAAAATTTTAGGGGCCAGTTTATAGGAAGAATTAAATATTTAATTCGAATTAAATTTTAATGCGCGATTACCCCATGAATCCGAAACTTCGATTGGTTCAATTTGATCACGTGTTCAGTTAATCTCGCATTTGATTACGATTAACTTAATTTCGCTACTCTAAACTGGCCCTAGGTAATTTACATTTTAATGAACCATATTTAATATTACCTAATTTTTGTCGGCGTAGTGAGGTTAAATGGGTGTTTAAAAAGGGAAATATAAAATAACGTTAAGATTTCTAAAAAATCGCATTTCTTTAACTTCAGAAGAAAATTGGAGAGTTTTATTAAAGCGAGATGTATTCCAAGAAAGAGATCATTTTTATGGGAAAACGGTAAATCGAGATTTATGAGCAGAGACTGAATATTATCTGGATACTGCGGTAATTTGGAATTTTTAAATCTGAAACAACCAACATTGAGTTTTTCCTGAATTTATTTCTCTCGTAAATCTCAAATAACAACTGTATATGATAAGTGAGCTACTGAAGTCTTAAAATAGCATAAGGCCCGTTACAAATTATTTACGCGTGCTAACATAAGTAACATGTTGTTGACGCCTGTTTTTTCCCGGTAACACCACAATTATTTTCTTCTTTAAATTGCATTTATTCTGTTGTGTTAAACACAATTATTGACGAATAGCGTGGCTTTTTCAAGGGTCGCACGACAACGACAAACTTTTTTTTTCACGGAATATTTGACAAAAACATGTAGAAGTAGGATCGTGTTAACAATGTTGACGGTACATTGGATCGAGTTAATAATATTGACTATCTGATTTCCAGATTAAAAATGTTTGATACAAGTGATCCTCTATTATCTGGGATTTATTCAGAATGAAATAAATATAGAAACATGTTGTCCTAACATTTTCAAGAACAAATAAAATTAGTTCCGTATAAATATTATATGTATTGCAAAAGTGTACCTACAGCAAGTTGAACAGTCATATGACTGGAGGGTGACTTTTTGATCAGCCTTTAAGTTTTTCATCACATTGATAAAATAAAATACGCGAAAACGGTTGTGTTTGTACAAAAAAAAAAGAATCTTTTTATAGACAATTTCCAATTCTGTGTGTACATATTTGATAATAACTGTTTTAGCTATAGGACCAATAAAGATAAAAATATTTACTGAAAACTCATTGTTGATATTTCTTATGGGCTGTATTTTTATGGGGGATTGATGGGTATTTTCGATATACAGGGTGATTCACATAACTTTTCGACCCTAACGAAATTTAAATAGAGCCAGCAATATGTTTTTCATTCTTACTTGATCCAAAAACATGAATCATTTTAAACTTTTGTATGGTTTGGACATCCCTCACGAAAGTCTCAATTATAAAAATTTAAAAATGGCAGTAATCGACAATATTTCTTTTTATTTAAGAAACTGACTCATCATATGTCAATATCATATCGATCCTTTCGTCATTGGGGCACATTTTAATTAACAAAAATTATTTCACAATTATACAAAAAGGAACTGTCAAGTGATTGTCAATAATGCCAGGAGTATCCAGATTTCATAGGAAATAAAGGTTTTAAGTTATCACTGAATAACGTATTACTGGCTGCATTTAACTTTCGTTAGGGTCGAAAAGTTATGTGAATCAGTCTGTATAGGGCGTCCCAGAACTGCCTCCCCAGAGGAAGAAGGGAGTATATATTTGGGTATACTTATGTGATAATCTGCATTTTAAAGGAAAAAAAGTCCCATCACAAGCGATAATCGAGACAAGACATCCTAAACTTGACCAAAATCAGAGTTGGGTATCATCAAGGTAGGATGACCCCAATTTTTCGTCGCCGGGGTTTCGAAGTCAAATTTCCAAGTGAATTTTTCGCTGATTGTTGCGATATCGATAATTATGTATTATTTTTGCTGTCCAACAACCTGTCCGATTTTTTACTAATATCTGAGAACAAACTTTTTGATTGGTGAAAGTGAAAAATTGATAACTCGCTTATGTGAGCTACAGGAAAATTTATTCTCGTCATCTTGGAGTCTCTTTTGCTGTCGGCACATGCCTGTTTTCTATGAGGAGGCAGTTCTGGGACAGGCTGTATAATTTATAACAACTAAATGAAAATACACACCAAAATTCAGCTGGATTGGTGTTTTTTTTTAGAGTAGTGAGTGAATGGACTACTATACGTAGGTTTAAACTTAATTAGCTGCATTACGTGAAACAGTTGGTCTTACGGTCAAAAGTTGAGAACCTTCTTTGTGGGTAATTTCCTAGAAATAGATTTTATAATAACTGTTTCAGTTGTAGGATGTAGGATTTACCAAGAACACATTGTTGACATTTCTTACGGCTGTAAATTTTTTCCCGGTTTTTATCGACATTTTGTTGAATGTAATGAAGAAATTGTGTAAACGGGTAATTATTTAAATTAATTAACGTCGTAGTAGTATAATTTATGCATGCTTTTGGCGGCAGATAATTACGTTATAATAAAATTTAATGTCCAAATAAATAAGTCAGCAGCAAGTATAAAAATAATATTCTAATTTTGGTAATTATCTCCTCCGTTCTTCGTTACGTACGTTTGTCATTACAGAAATTTTAAATATCTCTGATTTTATTTTTATTTCGCCTTAATTGTCAATTGTGCCGTTCTTTATTTTTACATTTTTTAGCCGAGTTGTTTGATCTGAAGACGTAATTGATTAATTAAATTTATTTCTACATCACCAACAATAAAGAAATACTTACACTTTAATTTCTATCAGTAGAATCTCGAATGAGATTTTTTCTTTTCTTCTTTGTGTATTTAGCCCATATTGCGTCTTACAATCAAATGTCTGTTATTTATCATAGAAAATAGTCCAGAAGGAATGAAGATACTTTAATCAAATCATAGGCACAACTTAATCAGTAATGTCTAGAGCCACCCCACGATACTGTACATTCAGGAATACCTCTAGGCATGCTTCGAATAAGGAGGTTTCTAGAGGACATATAATTCCAAGCAACTCGCACCTTATATCGGAATGCAGCTAGCCTTTACTGTGGAGGGTGCTGTAGGTTTGTTAGTTTTCCGTCTATCATATCTCAGCCACGTCCAATTGGCGAAAGGTTTAAAGATCTGGATGGTCAAGGGAGCAAATCCATTTGACATTATTTGTAAATGTCTCTACTAACATAAGCAGTTTGTGAATATGCGTTATCGTTATCAATTCCACGAACATATAGTGACAGCAACGCTTTTAACATGGGCTGAATTGAGATACGAAATGATCGACTACCATAACAAATGGCACTACAAACCATAATGCCCATAGCATCGGCCTCTCATTCATAAAGACAAATTGTGCCTCTCACGATGAAGTCTTCTGATTCAATAATGACCATAATGCATGCCCACTAAAAAATTAGATTCATCACTGAATACCATAGAAATCCATTGCTGCTCATAATGAATCCGCTCGTTGCACCATTGGAGTCTCTGCATTGAAAATTAAGACTAAATTTAAACGATTGTATTCTAGGTTAAAGATATAGCATAGAAATGGACTTACCTTCAACTTCATATCACGCATTTGCAACATCTCTTGTGGAAGTAACTTTCTGTCTTACAACCAAAACTCGGGGGTGGTGTTTTTGACGTTCTGTACTTCTTCTGGCACCTTCTATACCTTCGTTCAGCCAAGCTTGACAACATTTCCGTTAAAGGATTTCGGCGGGTCCTTCTTGCGATTTCTATTGTAGGAATTTTTCTTTCGGTTTCTTGTAACATAATCCGTTCCCTGGCAAATTCAGTTAAGTGTCTAAAATCATTGGCTCTTCTTACTCGAGGCGTTATAATAATAATACAGTGTGATTGGAAAAGGATGAGGACAAGTTGAATTTGGCGCCATAAATTATAGTGCGTTTCATGTTTTGTGTGTGGCAGTTTTGCTTCAGAAGAGTCTCGCTGTCAAGATTTATCCATAGGTTTCCGTCAAACCAGGGTCAAATCCATTGTTTTCATTTCGTTTGTCAATTGTCACCAATTTGCAATTCCCCGGTAGATACGCTCATGATCATATCAAGCTTTATTTTTGCTGTCAATACTTGTTACCAACATGACAAATTATTCACTAGGCGCCAAATTCAAATTGTGCTCATTCTTTTTCAATCACTGTATTTGACAATTGCTGTCAACACAAGGAAATTGATTGTATCTTGTAGTATCTGTTACGAAGAAAAACAGCAACAAAAAGTTGCAGATAATTGAAGTAGAAAACTAAAACAACCGTTATATTCAATCGAAACTTTTTTAAATTATAATCGTTTTATACTTGAACACTTTATTGTTTCGCTTACACCAAATGCACTTTATAACGAAACTAAAGGTGACGCACGTTTCGACAGCAAAGCTGTCATCATCATGAGAGCAACAGTATAAAAATTAAACTAGACTAACTTAAGAAATATCTATTTAAAACTTACTATGTTGTCGGTTCTCCCTTAGAAATAATTAAGAATGCAAATGTAACTATGAATACCGACAGAGACCCCATCCCCTCTTTTCCCCTGTTTAATCTATTAAACACGAACAAAAGGTGGAAGAACCGGCAGCACAGTAGGGATTATGGAGATATTATTTAAGGTAGTCTAGTTTAATTTTAGTTTAGTTTTTATACCCTCGCTCTGATGATAACAGCTTCTCTGTCGAAACGTGTTTCATCTTTAGTAAATATAGTAATAAAGTGTATTTGGTGTAAGGAAGACAGTAAAGTGTTACAGTTGTTAACACCAAGTTTCATTCGATACTTTTTCATACAGAATCAAGCGTACCAAGTTCAATTAAAATATCTTCACTCCTTCTGGGTATTACACTTTCAATGTTAAGAAGTACACATTTAACTTCCGTTTGTTTATTTATTTTTTTATTGCTATATAATTTACTGATGTGTTTATTTTGATATCATGTCGTCGTGCATCCCAAGTATCACTTTTTTGGGACACATGTCTACAGAGATCGTGTTTTCTCACGTTTACTACAGTCATCTCGTTTCATTGATGACAGTTTTTCTAAGTTTTACTGTATCAAGTGATGGGTGTGTCGAACACACGCACACGATTTTTTTTCTTCATTATTTTATAGTGTTTCCACCATTCAAACGATGTAATATAGATACTCCGTGTGAAAGCACCACATTGTTATCGGTTTGGTCTGTTGCAAAATGAACGATTCAACAGCGTCGAAATTGGTGAAAATTGAATACGCCCTCGCAGGCCATACATTGGGCGTTTGGTGGTTCAGACAATTTCATCAATGCGTGTCGAATCATTAAAGTCCTTATCGCAACAATCGAGATTGATCTAATATTTTCAGTTTTAGGAGTGAATTTGTCACACGAGGTCCAAACCATACATGAGATTACGTGTGGTGCAGGCTTTACACGGTGACTAAATCAATTGAGAAAGCTCGGGGGAAGCTTTGGTGAAGCTTTCAAGGCTTCTGCGATTTCTTTCGTACATTATATTTCATCCATGGAAATACTTTAAAAGCATTTATTTCAACAGGTTGTTACGTTGTGGAAAAAAATCAGTAGGGCGGCTCCGTTCGTATCGTAACGTCGATTAATTAATTATTCAAGAGAAAATTTGAATTAATTTGAGCGGATATCATGGTACGGAACAAGCGGCGAGTATTAACTAATTCAGTGAGGAATGGGCCATTGTTATGATTTTTTTATTTGGTGAGGTGGTTGTCTTGGTTTGCAGCTGCTTCAGACAGCTGGCCATCGAAGAAAAGAAGACTCGACGGTTTCTTTATCTCGTTTTTGGTGTTTCTGCATGGCTTATAAGTAGATGATTATCGCGGAAGGCTTATTGGTCGGGTTCTTTCTTCGACGTTCACCAAATCAATTGAACGTTTTTTTTTTTTTATACATCTTTGACACGACGCAGCTCGAGCAAACCACTCCGGTCCGGAAGTTCTTCAGTCGGTGAGATAATTTAAGATTTTGTGCGATTCACCCGTGAAGCATGAAACGGTCGTGGTAAATCCAGCGGCGATCGAGGAAGATTTTTTTTCCCGAGGGCTTGGTATTTCTGCAAGGTTGCTCGCAGAACCGGACTGCCTTCAAAGTTCGAGCGGCTTCATTGTTTTATAATGGCGGTAAATTGGTGCATATGGCACCGGACAAGGCAATTTGAGGAAGTAGGTACGAAGGGCCAGACGTTTCTGCGGGTGTGTTTGTTAACGAAAGCTCCCAGGCAGGAACAGTAGGCAGTTTGTTGGCCATCACCTGTCCTATTGTGGTCTTAACACCTGCCCCCGCATCGGACTTGTCCTTGTCTAATGGCTTTATTTGTGTGACTCCATCTTTATCTGAGACGGCACGCGCCGGTTACGTGTCTCGATTAAGATTAATGAAGAAGGACGAGGACGCGATACACATCTAGTCTACCTGGGAATCCTTATTAGTTTCGGATAATAATCAATTAAACCACCGGACGATATTCGAAAAATGCGCGTTTCGTCGTCCGTTGAGAATCTTAATTCTTGGGGACCGGCACACGGCACGGCTTAATGCTTATTTAATTCGACCAGATGGCGGGTTCGGATTAATTGCAATTAATTGCTTCGTTAGGTCTCGATGTAGTCTCACCGACAGGTATCACAATTGCAATTAACAATGAGATGGTGCTTTAATTATTAAAGTCGAGTGTGATTTCGTGCCTGAATTAGTGGCTTTGTTATTAGTTATTAAAATCTAGTTACGTAGCTTGATTACCGGGTAATTCAGGATGTTAACATTCGAATCGTCGTCCTGCATGCTGTCAGTTCTACGATTTCTGTATTGGTTACATGGGGGTGTGCACCAAATTAACGAAATCATTTTAAATGGTTTCCCACTAATAAATAGGTCAAATTTCGATCCTGTGATATACGGTAATACGATTTCAATGGGCGTAGCAGTAAACTAATAGTTGTTGAATTTATTGGTGAAGGATTTTTATTCTGGAATTAAAATCTTGTACCGCAGCTTTCATTTAACATCTATTACTTTTCTCGATTTCGAGTATTAACAAACAGGATCTTGAAAGTGCAACATAATAATTTAATAATGAAACTTTGTATTTTAATAATAATTTCCAACAATTTTTACAACAAATATGTACATCTTTTCTCTATTTTGGGTAATTTTTTTTTCTTTTAATTTAGTGATTTAGTTATGGTTTTTCACAAACTAGATGTTTCTCACAGGTTCTATTATCCAACGCACAGATTCGAATTTCTTTGATTCGAAACTGGAATATCTACTGTAAGTAAGTATTCCAAAGGTATTGGATTTATTTGCTGATAGTATTTCTTCATCTATAAAATCGAATTACCAGAAAATAATTTAAGTTCAAGTTGCATTATTAAAGTTTACAAATAAG
The DNA here is from genome assembly GCF_963966145.1 of Tenebrio molitor. NCBI lineage: Eukaryota > Metazoa > Arthropoda > Insecta > Coleoptera > Tenebrionidae > Tenebrio > Tenebrio molitor. The sequence continues at coordinate 16,276,008 of NC_091051.1, read as the reverse complement.
AAACCTGTAGGTGAATTACAGAAATTGGAACCTACGTTGTTGTTATTAAATCTTGGAAAAGATAAAAATAATTCGTTGTAAATTCTCGTGTGTTTTTGGATCATTTGACGAATTTGGTTCTTTTACAACGGAAAATTCATTCTTTTTTTAAGTTAGTTTCCAATTAGCAAAAGAAAACAAACAAAACACGTTTTCTTCAGTAATTTTTTTATGACTGTGTATTTTTAAAGCTGCTGTTTAATATACGAAAAAGCGTTACAAATTTATTTAAAAATTGAAATAAATTAGCCATCAAAATGTATACTGGCCTATGGGTAAGGGCGAAAATTTTTTGTTGTGATAGAAACGTAGCTTTGTCAAAACAGTTACATTGTTACAGAAAAAATTAAATAATTAATATTAAAATTCTCATGCTTACAAAAAAATTGATACAAGTTATTCATGCAAAACGATTGGTTTGGTAAAAATTGGGGGGCAAAAAATCTTGAAAATCTTTTACGAATTTTGCAAAATGTTCTAGTGAAAGGTTTCATAAATTGGGGTTCTTCTACTGGTCAAAATTAACACATGTATTTCAGATATACTTGTAATTGTATTGATAAAAAAAGGTTTTGCTTCAAAGTAAAAGGTTTTACTTCTTTCCTATTTATAAAAAGGAGCATTTGCTACAAAACTGAAGCATTTGCTTCAAAAATAATGCATTTAGTCCATAGCAACTTTTCTTGCGAGAATCTCACTTTTTTCACTAGTTAACCAGCCAGCATACAGCGTGTATGATGGAGTTAATGTATTTTTTAGGTGTATTAAAGTACAGGGTTTTTAATGTGATAAAATCTGGAAGTTGGAATCAGTTGAACTTTCAATTTGGGTGTTTGTTTACGTGGCGTGTTTGCTATGAATGATTTGGTGCATTTACTTGCAAGAAAATATCGGCTGCTTATGAGGCGCCTTTGTGCAAACTTAAAAAAAATCTAAATTATCTTTTGAGTTATTTATTGGTTCATCATTCGCCTCTTAACCAAACATTATTTTCTTTTTTCTTGCTTCGAATTTTTGGAAAAACTGGATCTACATCTAATATATCTGCAATTTTCTTTGGGGAATTAATTACACTTTCAAAATTTTCATCTGACCTATGATAGTTCTTTTGTAATTTCTTCAACGCATTCAGGAACTGTTTGAATATTAAATGTGGGATTTTGCATCATTTTACTAACGACATTAAGAAATTGAAATTAACATATTTTTAAAATAAAATTATTAGCTTGTGCTCTTGATTGGATGTCTTTAGTTGTATTCATCAGTTATTTATTAATTTATTACCTTGAGTGCTTGATTCATTTCTTGTAGATTAATTTTAAAGCCTTTATCGTTTTTATACGACCGTTGTTTTTACCACGCATGCATAGGTATCCTTGGCCGTACAAATTAGAAATATTGAGGTTAAATGATTGCAAATAGTTTAAAATAAATTCATATAATTCCCGACCAGTGGTGTCTTCAACAGAACAAAATCTCAAAAAATGTTCGTATTTTTGTTAGGATGCACAAATCTAATGATGAAAGTTAATTGTTCAGTATGTCTGGAATTGTATCGAAAATTATCGAGGAATATTTTGCTTATGGAACCATATCTAAAAATTTTTAAAATGCCGTCCCTTTAATTTGCCGCGGTGAACAAGCGGCACACACGAGATTGCTAAGTTCCTAGGAGATGGAGACCTTTTACTTCATTTATCTGAAGTAGATTATGAATACGAATTGAAGCAAAACCTTTTACTTCTACCTTTTACTTCAAAGTAAATAAATATTTTTATAAATACGGCCTATTTTATCTTTTCAGCACATTTCACCATTTTCTTCAAATCTGCGACTTTTAAAACTGGTTTACTTATTCCCTAGCAGACAACCCATGTAGCTTCCACTGTTTGATTATTGTATTATATATTGCTCCCACAAGTACATACACTTTTTGTTTACAATGTAAATGAAAATTCGTTTCTTCTCCCCAGTAAGATGTTGTAGTCGTCCAAGAAACTCGAACGTTAATACTGCAGGCCCTATCGTTAAAAGGTTAACTAGCTTAACAAAGAAGCAAGTAATGAATGTAAATAAACAGATCCTTAAGTTTTGTAAACCGACTCTACCTTAAAAAGAGGACGGTGGGTTTTTTCAAAGATGTAGTGCCGTTATGGCTTAATTGGTGTTTATTTTTTACTGGTATTCAGTAGTCTTCACGACACAGAAAATGATAGAACTGTCTCATACTAGACCCTTGTCATCGTGTGTCGGCAAACAAATTCTGGTCAATGTTTATTGGTTTATTGCTCTTTTACGACAGACCGTGATTAAGTCATTGTAAACTACTTTAAAAGGCAAAGCCATAATAGCACTAAATCTTTGGGGAGACAATACCAGGTAGTCTCTGTTGGACTAAGTGGTAATTTTCTCAGTAGGAGGTGTCAAATAATAATCTTCTCATTGTTGAAGTTAAATTGTACTGTAACGTGAGTTCTTGGACGACTTTAGTAAAATTTAATACCAAAAATTACAGGACGGTAACAATTAGAAGTAACATACAGGGTGATTCATATAGTTTCATAAATATTTTAACCAGCGGCAGATTCCGGTCTCAAAAGGCTCTTGACAATAAAATTTTGAGTCATTCCTCAAAAATTGGCAAAAATTACCATATCGGTTTTTTCACTGTTAGTAAATGTCATTCTTCGCTAAATTATTCCACTTTACGTCCAATGTAAAACAAATGTCATTAATGTCATGATAGAAGCAAACAATTCTTGCTTTAGAGAAGATATTGGTATTATATATGTAGTTCGCTTTAGTTTAATTTTGACAACAATGCCTAACACTTTGTTTCAACGTAAAATATTTTCATTTATCTGCAGTTCTTAAAAGGTGGTATTACACTCTTCGACATGCTTTATCTTCAACAATTTTAACCTTAGAACCTAGACATTTTTGTAAGAGTGTCTAGAGGTTGGAATCTTCCACCGGTTAAAGTTTGTATGATCCTATATGAATCGCCCTGTATAAGTAACAACATATTTTGTCAAATTAACAATTGAATAATTTTTTTTTACAACATTTAGGGCCAGTTTACAGAAGCGAAATTAATTTAATCGTGATCAAATGCGAGATTAACTGAACACGTGATCAAATTGAACCAATCGAAGTTTCGGATGCATGGGTTAATCGCGCATTAAAATTTAATTCGAATGAAATATTTAATTCTCTTTCTATAAACTGGCTCTTAATGTACGAATACTTAATTCTGATTTTTCGAAACCCACTCATGAATATAACAAACAAAACATCGATATTTCTCTTTCATTCTTCCAATTCTAGCACACCTGCTTTTTCCGTTCTCCATCTACGCATTTGACCGGCCTCGCTAGGTTTGCCAAGCTGCACTTGATAAAACAAACTGAAAAATACCAACTTTCCCAGTTTATTTTTACGTTATTTCTGCCAGTCCTAATTGTATTACAGTCGCGAATAAAGTATTACTCCAACAATAAGTTGTCACTCGAAGCAGCTAACATATTAACTTAAAAAGTATTGTTGATTTAGTTTGAGTAATCGTGAGATTTTCTCCAATTTATGTAATAATTCCTGCAAAATATAATGAGCGCTGATTAGCGCTGAGATTACCTCGATTTCGTAGAATAACAAAATTCAGAAATGTAATTTAATTTGAAAATTGTCGCTTACAAAGTTTCATAAGGCTGAATACTCCATAGGGTTTCTTTAACGTTAGTATGTGTTGATTTTTTATACAGACTAGATCTATTTATCACACATAATCGCACGATCTAAATTGAGTAGACATAAAACAAGGTTTACTGAACATAACTACTCGTAAGTCTGCTGTATTTACCCAGATAATCTGTTTGATCTTTCATTTAAAAAGCCCCACTCTCTTTAAAATTTTATAATGAAACATTTTTTAAATAATTATTTGTTTTTAAAATGCCTTAAAAAGACTACGTAATCCTTTGTTCCATCCACTGATTGTGTTTCTGCTAGTTTATGATACTTTGTTAAAAAAAAAGTGTCACGGGTTCGCTGTACCGTCACATTTTCATTAGAAATGATTTTTTTCAATTGATATCGTCAGATATTAGGCAGATGGTAAACTAGGGCGTGAAAATTCACAGAATACAGAATTCGTGTTAATCGGGCGAGATTTGTGTTTTCAGTAAATATTATTCTGGAACTGAAGAGCCATGAAAATTTCATAAACGAAAATGAGTGTTATTACATTGGAGCTTTACAAATTGAAATTAAGGCTATTGAGTGGGGAATGTTTTCCCCGTTAACGCGCAAAGGTTTCAAAATAATTTTTAATGGTCTCGTTTCACGTAAAAAAATGCACACCAATTAATTTTTTTTTATCGAAAGGAAATGATTGACAACGGGAACGACATTTAATTTAATCTAATCGAATGAGGAAGTTACGATCCAATTTTAGATTCTGTGTTGTATAATGGTACGGAAGGTTTTGGAGCAAGTTAAGCTTTATTAATGTCGTCGAGTATAATCCGTGTAAGAGATTTTGAAAGAAGAGGGGAACGAAGATAATATTTTTTATTAAATTGGTGGTGCATTTAAACGATTTATCCAAAATGATTACCGAATTTTTAGTTAAACTGGTGGCGTTGATATTTAATGTTTCCCATTTGTTACTGGAGTGTGTATTATGGCTGTATTTGTTACTTTCTCGACATAAATGATTTTATCGACTAGGCCATTTATTGCAAAATAGAAATCCATCTAAATCTGGCAAATGCGCCATAAAATCTACCACATCCGTTTTTACAACCAGTAACATATGCGGGGTGTTACATTTTCGTACGGACTCGAGGATAATGTCTTCGTGGAGAAATCGGTATTGCAAAATTACAAAAAGAGGAGTGGTTCGAGTATTAGATTCGTTGCCATTTCATGAGAACCACAAAATTAAGGTTCATCGAGCTGTGGTGTGTAGTCTCTGCATGTTGCGACACACCATCTACAAACCCGCCCAGAATCGTGAATGTTATTGCGTCTTTCCACTCGGACTGAAATTTTTACGGCGATTTCAGACACACACTTCCCCCATGAAATGTTATCACTTTAAAGTAACATTTCTGGAGATTGCATTATGAGACGCGCGAAACAATCTCGGGTTTTGTCTCCTGATCCGGTTTCGGTGGCATCTCGTTGGGAATTTCAGCAGCTCCGGGAGTATCGTTCAGAGAGTAACCCACACGTCAACAGGTATTTTACTTAATTACGACGTGTAAACGAGTGGACACCGCTCTCTAAAACAATTTCCAGCCGATTAATTGAGCATAAATCATCGTCCTGTCCATTTAAAAGCGTATCCTCAGGTAATTTGGCAGATGTTGTCAGACAATACATAACGGGGGAGAACGTTGCGCTGGTTGGATCCCGGATGGTAACACGGAGAGCAGTTGCAACATGTGAGACGATTATTATTTCCCAGTTCACAGGTAACAGGGAAGCGAAGCGGCACAACCCTTATCTCATCTTGTGTTAACTTGTTTTGAGGGTAGCTAACGTATAGTCGTTTGTTCCACTTGTTGAAACGACCTTTTGCATAATGTTCGCCAGTTTCCCAGACAGTTAATTTTCTAATAAGGGGATGATTTGTAGCCGAGATATGAGGACCTTTCGCATTAACGAGAGGCGGTTTTTTTTGTTCCGGCTGGTTCTAATGGAAGCTGCGTTGTTTACAAAACGGGACTTAATTGTCGGCGGGTGTATTTTTGTCGCCGAAACTATACGAATAAATTTACAAACGCCCTCGCAGTTTATTCGACGATGGGGGGAAAGTGGCTGTCGATTGTCTACCTCTATTATCCCTTCTGCCCATGCGGCATTCGAAATAAACGTTTCATTCAACAACGTCCAGTTCGGGGCATTCGTGCAACGCCAGATTTACATATTTCAGTCCTCTTTTATGACGCGGAAAAAATCGGCGGACATTATTTTGATTGTCGTCGCCGAGGACGTATCAAGAATACGGAAGACATCGCCGTGGCAGGCTGGCAGCGCAAATCCCGGTTAATTTACATAAAATATTAGGTACGTCATCTTATCTTTAATTACAGCTCGGAGTAGGTACAAGCATAATGAAAGTAAATATCACTCATTCTCCTCTTCCTTATGCGATCGTCTGACTAGCCATTGAATTATAGCCGGGGAGGAGATAATGTAAATTCGTTTGAAACCTACGTGACGTCGCACTAACACGAACGGTTTTCTAACGTGTGTATTACACACGTCAATCATATTTTCAAGCTGTCTTTCGGTGCCTGAAAAAACCCGCACAATACGAAACCCTCGTCGGTGAACCGGGCGTATCCGAGTTCCTTCCGGCGGTCACTTCTTTACCTGCATAACTGTTATCAACAGACGAGTTCCTCCCGAGATTATAGGGGATTACCGCGGCAGGTCTTCGACAGGTGTTATCCGAATTAGATTATTTATTTTTCTTCAATACATAAAAGGATTGGCAATAAATACACTGATGAGAGAAGAAACAATATTTGTAAGGGTAAATCATAATACCATGCGGCATTGACAAATTGTAGTCTATTTATGTGTCCGTTTTTAAAGCGTGCAGTCAGATTATGTAAAGAATCTTGTTTTTTCTCAGAACTCAGAATAAATTTTAACTTCCAGGTTGACATCTTTAATTAAACTATAAATTTTACATACTTTGAAATGGGCCCGTTGTTAAGTGGGATTTACCCCCGCACACCACCAGAGAAGAGAGGGTTTTAACCACTGGTTGTAAGAAACCGGTCTCTGACATCCATATAATTACCAAAAAATCTTTGAATTTAACATCTTAAGAAAGACAATATAATTCCCAATTATTACCAGATAATTTTTATCGCCACCTGTAATCCCTTACCGTTCGCTCCCTGCTACAAAATCCCAAAATTTTTGACCGCCGGGAGGAACTCGGCTGCGCCCGTGGAAACTTTCTACGGACACATTTTTGCAATTTCTTTGTGTGGGTTTATTTCTGTCAGCAATTAAAATGGGATAATAAAACTTTCACTCGGGGATCGAATTTCATCGGTTTCTCTCATTGCGAATTAACAATTCTACAGGTGTACAATCTTGGCAAAATTCATCTTGTGATTGGTTCGACGGAACATCAATTAAAGATGCTGGTTGCATACTCTTTTAATCTAGGAAACTAAAATGCAGACTCATTTCGTCGGTACTGTAAATGCATATGTGATGAGATGAGTGTAGTGCGATATATAAAGAGAGTCGGATTGGACGTGGAGGTCATCTTTTAGTCAGTTCCGTTTCGCCCACGGCTGAACCCTTCAGATTGCTCTTGTGATGTTATCACAGTTGATGAAATGAGATAGGCCAGTGGCATACATAAACGTTCATAAGTACATCCTTCACTCGGATACAGTTAGTCTCGCAGGAGCAAAATCACTGTTGCAGGATCGGTGAATTGTTTTTCAAAAACATGATCGCAACCCTCTATTAAGTCTTTTTTCTAATATTGCATTTGTTTCCAATCAAACGTAATTTTATGGTTGGTTGGCTGCAAAGTTTCCTCATTGCTTGCTTTTGAGAATCACCGTAACGAGCTAGAGAATATCAATTAAACATTAACTGAAGTTTTAACTTCTCTCTTGCTCCAATTAATTGCATTATTCTTGAATGCTTCATTGACATTAACTATCAATTACTAAGCCATAAAATTGACCATAAACATTGCGCATAATTTGAATTATGTAATTAATAAGTGGATGTCTTCCTTATAACCCAAACACCCTTGACATTTTTGTATTTCTAGATATTTGTACTTCCCCGTAAATTTAGTTGTAAATGTGAGCATCTCGATCTTTGATCTATTATATAAAATGTCACGACGTTGGTGTACGAGACCCGCCCTTAAATATTTCTGAATTTTCTCATCTGAAAATTACCTTCCGCGAGAAGAGCACGGTTATATTATTTAAGATCTAGGAATAGCGTTGAAAATGAAGAAGCGTTGGCGAAGGTGTGGGAGTTGGTAGCAGATCAGTGGTAAAACATTTGCAGTCAATAGTGTTAATGCGCAACTTAATACAACAGATTTAACTAATTGGCGTGCTAGTTGTTGATTCATAATCACCGTTTTGTTGTTTTGTGAAGCCCCCGCAGATGGAAGTCCAATATGAAACAACGTGGAAATAATTTATTGCTTTGTTCGGCGGAAGTTGGAAAAAAGCACAGTTTAGCCTCAGTTTAAACTTAACAATGTAATTATAAAACTTTACTTAATTAAACTCAAGTAAACTTGAAGCTTGATTTAGATTTATTTACAAATAGTCTGTTTTTAAACACTGAAATAAGTCATTGACGTAGCTGATAAATAGTCTGAAAGAATAATTAATTAAATTAAAAACTGCAGATTATGAACGGATAACGTTTTATTAAATCTACAATACCTGAATAGAGCTGTAACGAGTCTAGGGTCGCCGGGCTTATTTTAAGAAATGATCCAATAGAACACATTTTTGCGCGCCTCTGTGCACTCCATTTACTTCTGCTTATTCTAATAATTTATATGACCTGATTGTGACAAGTGATGGTAGATTTTATTGCTGTCTCCAAAAAGCCTGGAATTGTGGCGAAAGAATGTCAAAGGCGGATCTAAAGTGAGAATTCTCTGTCGTAGCAATAAATCTGTGTCGGTTGTTCTCTTCTTTTTGTGAACGATTATGTTTTTGCCATACAAAAAATGACACAGCTGTGACGATCGCTCATTGATCGTTCTACCTACTGCAAAATTTATGCGGCCAATTTGCATAACTAGTCGAAATTTTAAATGGAAATCAGCTATAACATGTCAAATATCTGTCTTTAGTAGGTAACTAAGCTCGGAATATTTTTTTTTTATTAACTAATTACATGGTTCTTGGCCAATTAGAATTACATACGTCGAAAATTGAGCGAAAATGTTTAAATTAGGAGTTTCAGCACACGTGGAATTAGACCTGTCGGTGGAAAGATAGTGGTGGAAAAGTAAAATTGAAATTTTCTCGATGGGTTGTTCTACAGAATATATAAAATAAAATGGGTATTAATATAATGTTCACCAAATTAAATTATACACCCCTAGCGCTGTCCTCCAAAAAATTAAATTAACATCAAAAATTCTTAGTGGACACCAAGTAATGATATTTTGGAAAATGAGAACAGCGTCACCTAAATAGCAATGTTTCGTACTGTTTTACTGTTGCTTGCACTCTAAATGCTATTTGTTTACCGATTTTACTAAATGTTCACCAAATGTGGAACGCTCACGTTACGCGCCTTTACTGCAAATATAAATATTCACGATATCCATTTATATTAAGCACTTGCTCAAAAAAACTACTTTTTCGAAAACTGATAAAAAATGTAGACATTTTATGACCTAAATCGGTTGTCAAAGGGACTGTTTTTTGTTCACTGGATTTATAGTCCGGACAAAATAAATGTGAATCCTGACTTTATTAAGTCAAATTATTTAATAACATGATAATAAAAATTTATGGTAGGTCGTTCTCGAAAAGGGGCAGGTATATAAATACAGCGAGTTTTCGAAATTCTACTTGCAACTTTGGTGGTGGATATAACCATCTGTTTCCCATCATAAATCTTTGTTATTATTTTCTTTACATTTTGATTTGAACATGTTAAATAATTTGACTTAATAAAGTCAGGATTCACATTGTCCGGACTATACAATCTAGAACAAAAAAGACTTTTACGTTCAGCAATTTTTGATTAAAGAAAAGGTCACTATTTCGCAATTTCTTAGCTTTATATTCCAAAGTATCACTCTTTCAGACACTCTTTAATTTCTTAGAGCCACACCAATTCATGAAATCCTTCTAAGCAGATTCATATTGTCTAGAAGGCTTTTCCGGGATAAGACTGCTGTTTCTAATACATCTAAAGGCAGATCATCTTCATCAATTCCGGAACTTATTTTTGTTTTTTCTTCTTTCTTTTATTAAACACCAGTAATTCTCCCAAAATTGCAACCAAACCTTACAAAATTAGAAGTTACATCGTTTGTTTGACGGTTGCTATCATTATTAGTTGGTCAGAGCATTCCAAATTTAAAACATCAAGATAATTGTAGACAAAAATTGTTTTGACTTTCCGCTAATGTGGAGCTGTGCAGTTTTCGAAAAAACGTTGGCTGATACTCGATTGCGAAATTCTTTTGCATTGTATGCCCTTATTGAGAGGAGACCTAATAAAACATAGATTTTTCTTACAATTGATATACAATATAAAATTCGGGCGACCCCTTTGTACAAAGATACTGAAGGTGTAGAGTTTGCATCAAATTTTCTTCAAATAGAAATTAGGAATGTTTGCCGTTTATTTTATTTATCGTGAGAAAATAATGATGCAAAAAATTGTCTTAGAAAAGTAACGTTATCGCGGAGTAAAAAAATATTTAATTTTTGTAATTTTTGTTCAAAAAGAGACGGCAATTGGGCTGGATTATTGTTTTGTCACCTTGAATACGGAAAATTCGAACTGGTATCAACCTAGGCATATTTTTGTACATATCTTAGCAACGCTTTGATCTGAAAATTATAAGGTAAGGAATGCGGTTGCTGTATTGAACAAAGTTAGAAGGGTTATACAGGGTGTCTCAGCTAAGATTTTCGAGCCTAATAACTCGGTTATTTTCCAAAGGATTTTTGTGAAATTTAAAATGCAGATATTTTAGACGGTGAAGAATAAAATCCCATTAATACAATCACCCAAGTCGTAAAAACGTAATTTTTACATGCCTTTCCAAAATGTTGAATCACTTAAGATTTACATCAAAAAATTGATCGTCAATAAACAATGCTATAGGGAGAAACTCGTCCTCGAAAGACGTCTGGTTTGCAAGAAAAAAGAAAAAAATGTGTTAAATGTGGCTGCAGATGCAAAAACGTAGACGCGTTTGAAACAAACGCGCACTATCGCGGAATTTTGGTCATCCCTTTTCGCACAAACGCAGGTGACATATTTGACGTTTATTTTGCGAACCTTACTGGATGCTTTAATTCTTCCATAAAGGACTAAAACACGATCGGGATATTTTAGCAAGGTACTATTGGGGACACGGAAAACTGCGCAGATGTGTCATTCAGTTGTCAAAATTTCTAAACCATACATTAGCTACTCATAACCAAGCTTAAGTTAATTTGACATTTTTTTTGAAAATATCAATCATAATGACAGTAAAGGTGCATTTATATTGACACTTTTTGAAATGACAATAACAGACTGCCCAGGATTCCATGTTCCTCATTGTTAATTTAGTGCACGCACGCTTCCTGTGTCTTCAAATAAATTGACGACTCTCTTAACCTTACATTTTGTAAAGCCTACATTTGGATAAGTGTTCCACGAGAAAACGAACTGTGTCATTGAAGTTCTTACGACACTCTCCCTAGGCAAAAATTGTTTCCTTTTTCAACAATATTGAAATTTCTGCCATTGTAGTATATTTTTAGAGTATTTTCAATAAATTTACACAATTTGACGTTTCTAATAAAGCGCGCCCAATTTTGACAGATTTTAAAGGGTGTACAAAATGTTTCTTGGCAATCTTTCATCAATTGTTTCAAAAGGTAACTGCTCAAATACCGTCAAATTTTACATTAAATTTTTAACGACAAAATCTAATCTTTTCGTTGAATCAGACAAGTGATTTACTTAATTGTTTGTGTAGATCCCTATTTTTTAATGTTTAACAATCTAATAATAATCGCGACTAATTTTCAATAAAGGAAGCATGTGTTAAAATTACATTTTTTAACTTGAGGTTATTGTATTATTACTAATTGAACCTTCGCCGTCTAAAATATCTGTATTTTAAATTTCATAAAAATCCGTTGGCAAATAACCGAGATATTAGGCTCGAAAGTCTTAGCTGAGACACTCTGTATCATCTTAAGAATTATTCAAAACTTTTTTCAAGTTCTTACTTGCTTCACGGCATACTCTCTGCAACGCTTTGGAGTCGGAATGCTTTAATTATGAGACACTCTGTATGAGAGGGTAATAAGAAGTCTAAATCTGGGAATCCATTTGAAATTGAATATAGTATAAAATATAGTAAACATTTAGTATTTTTGTGAGACAAAGAGTTTTATTTACTGCATAAATATAAGACACTAAAAAAAATTAAAATTATCTGGTTATCATTTCAGAATTAAATATGGAATACAATTTGGTGAACATATAGCATTTTTAGGCATCAAAAGTTATTTTTAGTAGCAAATAATATAAGAAACTAGCAGGATGTCAATATCTGGTTATCGTTCTAGGATTATGTATAGTCTTAATTTTGGTGAGCATTTAGTATTTTTGGGTAACGAAAGTAATTTTTTGTATGAATAAATTTGGTAAATTTGGTAAACAGCTTAATACCACCCAAATAAAATTGAGTTAGATGAATGTGTGTCAGAGAAAACCGAAACTTGAACACCCACAGAAAATTTGGTTTATGGCGAAAAGTGTCAAGGGGAAGAAGTTCTGAAGGAAGCACAATGTCGCTGAAGGCGTACAATGAACAAGTTCTGGTGATTGTGTGGTAAAGAGACATAAACTGTCGAACGCCCACTCAAGACCTGTCTTACTTCGGAATCGACTGCAAGTTTTGGACGATCTGGAACCAACAGAGCGAGTATCATTGAAGGACACAAATTAGACTTGACACGGTTGCATTCTGGGTTCTCTCATGAATAATGCAGATTGTCACGATTGAAAAATAGTCCAAAGGCATATTTCATGCGGAGCAGACAACACCCCAAATTTGAAGTATCGTGTTATTCCACCGCGTATCCAGAATCTGCAGCGTCGGAGGAAACGCGATTTATCTCGACAATTTCGGGGCAAAATCACGCGAAGGTGAAGAACAGGACCGACTGTAAAAATTTATTTACACGCGTCATTCTTCGCCCGGATTCGTCGTCGACGACGGGGACAAAGGGGCTCACAAATAAATTATGAATGGGGGCCCCGGCACAAGTTGCAAGACTTCTTCTTCAACGCTAACTATTCATTCCTGTGCGTCAGTCATTTGTTTTCGTGTCACGTGACCGTACAGGCGTTCGCCCCGCCACATTCGAGAATCTTCTTTCTCCGTTCCCGTTATGCGGCCCGAGCGTCCCGTCATGATTTTGATCCTCTCTTCCATATTGTATTTATCTACGGACACGGCTCAGTGGAGTGGATGGGAACGTTTCTGCCACAATAAAATCATGTAAATTGTAATGCAGTTCCTGCTGGCGACCTGCCAGGACCGTTGTGGGGCATCGCGTCCAATAAGGACCAGTTCGTCGCGTTGCTGCTGCGCGTCTTAATAAACGTGTGGCGGCGGTGATTTTTTTTGAGGGGTTAATGTGGGCCAGTGGGTTAGCGTCTAAGCGGGGATCGATCCGGGGGGAGTCGGTGGGATCGATCTATCGGGAATAAAACGAGCGGTGTGTGAGCGGGACGGCGTCTGCAGGAGCGATCGATGCCGCAGGAGAAGGGAAGAGAGGCGAGTTACGTTTCTGGAATGAGGACGATATGGAGTGAGCCTTGTTGGCTGACGTCCGCTAGGCTAGACTACAGCTCACAGGGAAACTTCGCAGACTAACTGGTAATTCAAGAAGTATTGCGACCAATTTGGCACGACTCAATTTCTTCGATGGAATTTCGACACGACGTTTTCAGGTGGATTTTACACAACGTATAAATAGCAGTTTATGAATCGATTCGTTTAATCCTCCGAGCAGTAAAAACTTGTTAACACATTTATCGATCCTGCAACAAATTTGATTACGGATAAAATTGGTTGACAGCTCACTCAAACTTTTATTGTAACTTGCGAGTGGAGAAATAAATATAGACAGCAATTTCGCGTTTTCCTCAGTTTGTCTAAACAACGTCGAATTAAAACGATTCCAGTCTCGAACTTTTAATATTAATTTATTGCGCCGACGTTATAAGAAAGTTGCTTTCGGTTTTACATATCGATTGAATCAAGCACACGTTTCTCGCAGTCATGAAATTAATTTGTCGAGAAAACGCGAACGAATTTTAAAAACATCCATCCACTCGGCCGGTCTCGAATCAGGACCGAATGATTTTTATTATTAAAACTGAGAGGATTTCAGTGAAGGCGTTGAATCGATCTCCGGATCATCAATTCAGACCGATGTTTTATTAACTGCAAGACTTCAATAGCAGAACAAAGGAAATAAACTTGTTCGATTCGAACCGAGAGGTTGTTCGTATCCCATAAACATCATTAAAAATGAAAATTAACAATGAATCACTTATTAGACCGATTAATTCGATATCTGTTTTATTTTTGTCGCTGCATTTGTTTTGCAAGCGATAAACTCCGATTCGAAACACTACTCCACTCGGGGTTTTACCAATTGTTATTTGTTTCACACTAAATTGGCATAGCAGCTATAACATTCAAGAAATCGAGTGCCAGTCTGCATCTGGAAATGAAGATTAATGCCGCAGATAGGTTCCTACACGTTTTGTGTTAGTGGGACGGCGGCGGCGGTTTCGCACCCAGTAGTCTGTAAATTTTATGTTTCGTCAGGAGATTAGAGGGATTATGTAATTAGCCGAATGGGTGTTTATCTGCGGGGTCAGGATCGAGTTCGGCCGTAACACGATCCCAACCAGACCTTGCTAAATGTTTACCTGATCGTGTCGAGAATCACCAGTAATACGCATAAATTCCCCCATCATGCGATATTGTGTACAATTATTACGTATTATATTACACTCATCCTCTCGAACAAGAGATAATAACGATCAATTAACCGACAAATCACAGATTTGAACCAGTTCCAGGTTGAAGGGTAGACACTAGCGTCTGATTAATCTGAGAGGGTGCATAAGTAACAAAGAGCCAACTGAGAGCACAAATCTCCGGTTAAATCGCGTTTAATATCTCGCACTGTATTATTTACGTTTCTGTTAAAATAACAAACAGTCACTGGAAGTAAATAGATTTTGCAGGAAATGATGTATGAGTCGAAAATGAGTAATGCACCCGATCGATCATTGCATAAATTGGCACAAAATTTGACAAAAACTATACATAATTCTGTTGCAGTATCTCACCGAAAGGTTATCTATTATTATTCATGAAACGTAGGTTGCACCGAAAAATTCTCTAAAATAATGTAGCAGTTGCATTTAAAGAATGAAATCGTGCGTGAAGAGAAAATACAGTTGTCAATATTATTTTTCTTCATTTTCTAAACTGTTTCTAAGTTGTTGCATGGCAAGAACGTATTTGATAAGCAAAAATTTTAGAGCTATATCCCATTCACGATTGTTTCAAATTCGGACTATCTATGAAAATCTGACATTTTAGTTAGCAGTATTGTGATTTGTCATAACAAATGTATTTTAGGTTATAATTTAACCGAACACTGCTCTGAGGTTGTTACATTTTTTAAACAATTGAAGCATTAGGAACAATAATCGTAAAATTTTAATTGAAATGATACATACGTATTTGTAGGGCAGTTCTGGGTAAATTATTATTAACTAAATTAATGACGGAATTGACAACAATGCGAATATTTAAAAACGAAACGTCATATTTGAGGACCTGACGCCAATCTAACAAAAAAATATCTTGGCCTGCTGCGTGTTTAAAACAATCGTGAACGGTTTATACGATTTATATCTCTCACCGAAACAGCATATCAAAAGGATCTACCTTTTGAAAGAAGAAGACTGCTTTTTGTCGTTATTGAAGAAAGTATTGCAACTGTTCAAAGAATCATAAGATAATAACTGAATTATTTAAAGATAGAATTATAAGAGGTATCTTAGAGATATGAGTGCTGTTGGCAGCATTTTAGTACTTATCGTGTCGAATGTCCTATGAGTTAACAAATATTCAAAAGAAAACAACCTCGAATGGTACAAAGAAATAGATTTAGAAGATATCAAATTCTAAAACAGTCTACAACATGCATATGACGAAACCTGTTACGATGTTGTGGAGAGTAGCCATAAAGACAGAAACTTTTGCCTATTCATTGGATTATAGAAGATTGTAAAAAGTGAATTCATTGCGGTTTGGGGGTGTTTTCTTCATATGAAATTGGATCACTGTGTCGTGATACATACAGTGTGTCCAAAAAGTCTGGAAACACCCCAATAAAATAGAAACCAATGATTTTCGAGAAAAACAAAAAACAGGGGAACTAGCGTTTTCAAAAAGCTTTCTGTTGATGGTATCTGTTTGCTGTTTTTGCATGACCTTGAAAAAGTTATGGTATTTCCAGACTTTTTGGACACACTGTATTATTGTACAAAGTTACATGAAAATATTCTATTTCTAGCTGTTGCATTTTCCATGATAATAGTATCGGGCGTTCAAATGAAATCCTGGGCTGAGTAGGCGTTGGAAAAATTAAACTGTTTAGAACAATGTAAAGTTTGAATTTCCCGCCGTTTGACAGGAATGACATTTGTTTATGTTTAATCTGGACATAATTGAACATGTTTGTTTTCAGCAAAGGGTGCCCTTAGATATTTGCTTCGAGAATAGGAATCGTTACGTTATTGTATTTTTGATGTAAAACATTGCAAAGAAAGAAAAAAAAAGAAAGAAAAATTGCCTCTAAATTTTAGTTGAGCTGTCAACATGCTCCAATTAATCTACGCTTTAAAAAAACACAACAATTGACTGTTTCCAATGGCTTCTCAGCCCAGGATTTCATTTGAACGCGCGATATATGTACTCGTATTTCCACTGTCACAAGTCCTTGCACATGAAGTTCAGAATTTTTTTTATCCAATGGAGGTTTTTCAAACGTCCAAAGTTACATATTTTTCGTTTATCATTTACGTAAAATACAATCCAAGCCTAATTTACAGTCATCACAAATTCATTAAAGTTAAAGTCCATTCAATAAACATCTGGACTGTCAAAATCAAAATTGCAGTTGTTAGGTTGGTTAAATCACTAGTTATTTTCGTATTGCCCAGTTGTTATCTATGATTTTTTAATTTTTCAAACTATTCATTTGTTTAAATTGACATTGTCAAATAAATTGCAAAATTATTTAAAGTCCATTCACGTTGGATTTTCTCTGCCAAATTGTTGTCACGTTGCAAGCCTGCGCCTCCTTTCCTAGTAAATTTTACATTATCGTGTTTTATTCGTGATAGAGCGATTGAGTGCGATTTGACGTCTTTAATTTTGAATGTTAGTTTGACGTGTGAAATAAAGTCACAGATTTTTTAATAAAATTCTATTCCTGGGTGATTTTACCATGGCGAAAAGAAAAAAGGTTAATTTTAAAATTGCGTTAACCTTCCACAACTGACGTAATGTGACGAAACCCGCAAGCTAATACGGACTCAAGAAAAAATAGCTTCAGTTCGAAAATTAATTAGTCAGAATCCTTTAATATTTAATGTATTGTATGTATTAACATGATTATAATCTATTTACGACCTTTACTGAGCAGTTTTAACAATACAACATTATTTTAAAGGTAATGTGAACATCGAAAAAACTTAAATTAGAAAAAAATCATTAAAAATCAAAATACACCTTTCTTTTGTGGTATGCAATTGTAACAATATATTCTTGAAACGTCACAACCACAATCAAAACGTATAAGTGTCTCTGAATAACTGAAATTTTATTGCCAAATTTGTTCCATCATTGGGTTCATTTTCTATAACTTATTCTGGTTCCTC
The DNA here is from genome assembly GCF_963966145.1 of Tenebrio molitor. Classification (NCBI taxonomy): domain Eukaryota; kingdom Metazoa; phylum Arthropoda; class Insecta; order Coleoptera; family Tenebrionidae; genus Tenebrio; species Tenebrio molitor. The sequence continues at coordinate 16,258,215 of NC_091051.1, read as the reverse complement.
ATCAGTCATCACTGTAGTCATTAAGGGTTTTTTCACTTAATCAACAGCGCAAGCAGAAAAATACAACACCAGTAGGTAGGAGTTAGGTACCTATTGTATGTTCCTAATCCTATCATACCGATTAAGAACTGACACTATTTTTAGTGCAAATGATAACAAAATGGATGTATTATTACCTACTGTTATCCTCTAAAAACAATATTTGAAAAATGACTGTTTCTTTGCTGACAGCGAATAACATAACCTCTACAGTCTACGAATGACTTGGTTACTTTATCAGCCCGTATTGGTGACATACACAGCTAAAGCATTTTTGAAGTAAAAATCACACCGCCATAATATTGAATTATTTGACCTTGACTAGGAAAATCCAACGTGAATGGACTTTAAGTGTATGTATTTTGTAAAAAGGTAAAAATGGAAAGTTCAAAACGAAGTAAGGTGGTTCTATTGGCGCGAGAGAAGAAGGCCATAAGAAATTATTATGAGGAACAAACAAAAAAGTGATAATAACGGGAAGAAATCACAAATTTGTGCCAAAGCCGCTCTAGTATATGTTAATTAAGAATTGGTGTTCGTTCTTGTAATTCACAAATCATAATTTTGGAGAGATAAGTGTTAATCAAGTGTTAAATAATTTTCTTCTGAATGAAATGAAACAGATTAGTTTATTTTGGATGATTTTGGTTGTTGTTTAATTTGTTACCTGTTTTCAGTTTGTCGCATTCAAAACATTTTTAGTTCAATGATTAAAAATGAAAACATAACCTAAATATATTTTGCAACTAGATTTTGATGTCGGTACACTCTAGCGAAAACTTTTTATATCCAAGACAGTCAAAACAAGCATTTTATTTAAAATTCAATTTTGACAGTCCAGGAGTTTTTTGAATTTACTATACTGTTCTGTACCAAATAGTTTCCATGCAACAATCGCATTATTTAGTCTTCCCACTTGGAATATGCTCCACGTTGAATTTGTACGAAATGCGAATTGGCTTGAAATTGTTCTCAGGGACACTTCCAGTTATTTTATGTTAGATTGCCTACTGGTTTTTCTTTTCGTCTTATTTTGCTTGCACAGGGCACATTTTTATAAAACATGGTGATATATTTTTAAGCATGCTAGTGACACTTGTCACCAGGAGGTATTTTTGTTTCAATTTTAACTTCAAATTCAAGAAAGTCATTGTAGTGACATAATTATGTTTGATTTAAGTCTTTTGGCACTTTGACCAGCTTACTGTCTTATAGTTAAAAAGTAAATAAAAGCCCGCACGAAAGATTGGTTCAACATAATGAAAATCTAGCAAATCTACGATAGAAAACTCTCTGTGTGCATTTGAATTTAAACTAAAAACAATTGGACATTGTTTCCCTAATCCCGTCAAAGCTAGGTAGGCAAATGCAGAATGATACAATACTATACGTCTCAAAAGTGTTTGAGGATATCCGGTATTCTAAAGTGAGACAGTTTTGGACCATGACAAAGATTACATCTCATACAGCGCAACAAACTATTAGGTGCTTTTTCGACGACCTCACGAGTAGAATTTAGAACATCCGCTTTATACTCCCGATCTAAAAGCTTACGTGTAATTTTTGTGGACATTTAAAAAATGACACCTTTTTTGAAGTAACTTATGAATAGTGAAACAGTGAAATAATCGGTGCAAGATACGTCTCCGTATATTGCATAATAAAGTTTCAAGTTACTTTTTTAAATAAAAAAACCAAAGGAAGAGTACTTACCTGAATTTTTTTTGAAACATTTTGTGTCTGGAATCCGACCTAAATCGGAGTTAATTTAATACAGTTGACGAGTTGAATTCAAAAATAGGGAAAGTTCCGCCTACAGACGCCATTTTGTGGACTGAGTGTCGAAGAAAAGAGGCCTCGAACTCAACTTTGGGGCTGTGTTACTCGGCTACTATTGGTTCTGTGGTCAACTATTTTACATAAAATTTATAAACAGAACGAGAGGAATGTTTTGGTGGCTAGTTTCATGGAATGCATAAAATGTTTCTTGAAAAATAGGACGTTACCTTAGACTGGAGAAACTTTCGATGCAACCGACATATCATTGAGCTCAGAGTGATTCTCAATAAAACGACTACGACCGGTGTGACTTCCACACATATTTATTTTTTGTAAATAGCGTAACGGCCGTTTTATTTCTGTCCGAATTCAGGAAGGAAATTGCGAGAATAACGCCAGGACGATTCGATAACAAGTCCACTTTACAGCTCTGCGAGAACAATAAAATATTATTAAATTAGAGAGAAATGTGGTACAAGTAGTGCCGAGAAAGCGGAGCGTTATCACACTTTATTATAACCAGCCCCATTCAGCATGCATGATGCAGTGCAAAACTGTACACAAGTTCCTAATGAAATATAAAGTTTGAGCGGATTTCTTGGTCTTTATGGCGAACGGGGAACGGCTAAAAATGGTGGTGGTGGTGGTGCGCACGGCGGAATTCTATTTTAGCTATCGTCTCATTAAACTGTGTAACGATCAACCCCTAACCGCAACACTGTAACCGGTCCAACTTAATAATTTACCGACTTTGGACATGAGCCGCAAAATCCCCCCGTTCCCTCTATATTTTTAGGATTATTCGGCACAAGTTGTTGGCAAGGTGCTGAAGGTGATTATGTGACGTCAAAACACTGCGGCGCCACGATAAAACCAACATCCTGTATCGATATAAAGATGCACATTCTTCACGGGAACTTCGAGAGGGTGGGTGTGTGCGTACACCGATCTGACGTTTTTTCCCATCACTTTTAATAACCCACCCCAAATAAAAAAGAAGAGTGTTGACGTAGAGGATATTGGCTGAAAAAATCATCGAAATGTAGCGTCTAAATTGCGTTTCAGGGAGCGTTTGATTCGACGATTACGCAGTGCAGTTCTCAGTAACGATTTATTTGATTTAGTGCAAAATGAACAGCTTGCACGTCAGGATTATTTTTTTAGCGGCGCTCTATCGCTGTTTAGAATTTCATGACAACATAAAAAATTACTGGAAGTTTGAAGGTTTCGGCAAATCAACATTTTCCCCTTTTATCATTACGCACGATTATTGTTAAACAATCATTTCGGAGCAACCAGCATTTCAGAAATTGTAAAATAAAATAAATGTACCTATTTTATTGTAGTTGACGTGTGTTATAGAATATATTTACATGACGATATTGAAATTGGCTCTTCAGCTTGTTAAATCTAGATAAACGAAGTGAAAAATTTGAATCGTACAGGAGGAAAACCGTTGGCAGTAAATATTTTGACTTGACAGCAACGCGAAGGAATTGCAGAAATACATAAACAGAGTTTAGAATTATTTTGACGTTCTGTTAACATCATAACTCCCAGCAACAAACGGTAATTTTTGGAACTCTCCTTCGGACGGAAAATCGATTTTATTTCATGTCCCCGCATCATAAATAAAAAGTTATTTGTTTAGTATGGTCGTCCGTGGCCTAATTTTAATTGTCATGTTAATTTTCTGTGAAATTTTTTGACATTCTAGTTGGAGAGTTCTACGAAAGAATACCTTTAATTTCTCCTAGAAATCATCCGCCCACCGAGCCTCCTCCTACATGTGAAGTCGTAAAGTTTTACTCTTCCAATTAATGCAACTTAAGACCACTTCGACATTTATTATAATCAAGAGATTTATTTAGCGCCGTAAAGACTGATACATAGGTATACAACAACGGTATAATTCTTCACTTCCAACCTGCAACATCACTTGTATTAAGCTGCGTTTACGCGTCGGCAATCGTAATGGTAATGTGATCGTGATGGGATTTTAAAATTAACCTTGAAGAGTAATCTGCTGCGTTTTGGCTATCTAAGGACGTACAAACAATTTGATTAATTTTAATTTTTAATTAGATATTAACTGCTCTGTGAAGGTCAATATTTAGTGGCATTAGCAGAAAGGTGCAAAATTTACATATTTAATTAGATCTAATTTATACATCGAACACATGTTTTCGTTATTAAGAATGGTTTGTGTAAACACATAAAGTATAAACAACACTGACATTGCGTTTGCATAAACCGCAATGTTTTTCATCTTTGAAGTTAACCGCGCGCCGGTTTATACATTCAGCTAACAAATTGCTCCTGTTTTGACAATGCAATTCAAAAATTCTCCAAGGAGATATGAAATAACTTACGGGCAATATCTTAAAACTGTCAATTCTGCAATGGAATTATTACATTCTTTACGGTACGATATCCGTAACATTGGAGTAAAGCGCACTAATGGGATTACGTTGGATGGTCTTTATAAGCACTTCGCTTGAATTATGTGCATCTACAGAAATTTGGCAAGCTGCAACGGTAGTTAATGTAATAAGTGTTGAAATTATTTTCGGTTGTAGAGGAGATCATAAATTTTTACTACACATCTGCCGTGGGGTGGCCTCAGTCAAACTGAAATAGTCAAAGACATAAATTAAGAGAATGTGGAATAGTAGTTCCGCTTGCAAATGATTCTTTGTCAACAAGTTACGTTTTATATCAGATGCTCCACTACAGGAGCTTCAAGCTAGTAGCTACGGTGACAGTGCAATAACTACCAAGACGTTCAATTCGAAATCGAAAAGTTGTAAATGACTTTTTGACTTTTTTGTCAAATTATAGATGAAAATGGAGTGGGTTTGATGAAAGAAGTTCTGCAGTGAAAATATTTGTTATGTTATATTTTAATAAATGAACAGATGTATTTTTTTCTCTAAGACGTCTGTAGACAATTTCGCCTCTCTTTAAAATGTTTACCTTTTGTTCATCCAGACTTTACAAAATTTGAAAAAAAAATCACGTCATGTTTTTCTTTGTTTTTTTGTTCTATACAGGGTGAAATCCATATACATCAGAATATTAAAACCCTCGGTTCTTCAGACCATTTGTGAAAATCACGTGCATTCAGTTTTGCGTTATACCTCCGCATGAGGGCAGATTGCCGTGTACAAAAGTTGAGTACGCCACTGATATCGCGTTAGGAAAAATGGTAACATTAAGAAGTTATCGAGCGGCTCTGTGTATTTAAAGTGTTTTGGGGCTATTTCTTTCATAGTAAGGTTTTGTGACTCTGTTTTAGAGCGTTTTTGCTGCTATTCATGTTTCGATTTATTAGAGCTTCCAGAAGCGTCTCGTTCGGGATGGAATTAAGTTAAATTGGACTTTCAAATGTTTAACCACATTTTCGGTTTATTCAGCTATTGAAGATACTCTGGTTTACATATTATGATGCAAATTTTAAATAAATTGAAAATACTAGCTACATATGGAATTAGTTCTTGTAGCGCAATTTATGTTTATATTTTATTTTGTTTTTGTAAATTTTACTAGAATTGCTGACATACTAATTTTTCGACATTTTTAAATGCAGCATCATGGTATAATATAATATTTTCGTTGCATAATTGCGATTTAGTTCTTTCAAAAAATGGTATGTACATGATATTTCGGTGTTATATGCGTACGCTTGCGAAGAGAATCTGAATTTTCTAATTGCATATTCGTATTTATACATACATATTTCAAACGTAACAACGGAAGCTCGCAGACATCTTCAGGCCTGCTTCGTGTTTTTCGTGGCCAATGCGGCTGACCCCAAGTTCCTGTTTGCCTATCAATACGTCTTATCGTGAGACGAACTGTACACCCGTTATCGCCTCTATCTGGTAGAATGTAATTTTCAGTTTTGTCATGTCTAATATCATGACGTTTTTATCGTATTTATTTTGCGTGGCTGATATTCGGTGTGGAAAGCAGAGTTTCGCCCACTTTCACGCGCGCTCCTTCCCGCAACACCGAAAAAGGCTTTATGAATTATTACCGTCATGTATTTTTCATGCTGTTGTGTGTTAGTTGGCTCCTTAAACAGGTAGGGGTTTCGTGCCCTCCATTAAACTCGATTTGCCTAAGTAAGAGCAAATCATTTCGAAAATTGCCCTGCAATTAGCGCCCGAGTTTTCTCCTTCTCACAGAAGTTGATAGGTTCGTGTTGCTAAAGCGTCTCTTTGTTTCAGGTGAGTGTTGCCGTTTCCTCGACAGTTCAATTAAGTAAATTCTGATCTGGTGAGTACACAAGAAAATTGCGTTTATTTAATTTATCTTAATCTGGACGAGATTTGCCACCGGCGAGATAATGCAGCGGCGGTGCATGACTCAGCAACAAGTGAGGATCGGAACGGCGCCTGTTTCGTATTGTTCCACGTAATCATCTTCGGGGTTCGGGATGGATAACTTCACCTGACTGAATCCGGTTAATTAATATCGGTGGATTTTTTTTATTGCGGCAGCATTTATTCAAATTATGCACAAAACGGCTTTTAACGGCGTTGGATGTATAACATTACCGGCTGCTCTTTTCATGAGAATTATCCTGACACGTTGTGGGCGGCCGCGTGGGTGGAAACTCCGGGATGATCTGACGTCAAGCGGCTTCAATTTCTAGCTACCTCTGCGCCTTTATTATTGCCGAATGACTCTCGAAAAAATATAAGACAATTGTCAAAAATTGATCGGGTCGTTGTCGAACGACCGTCGACGAACAAAACAAATTGATTCGTTTCTCGAGTGCGTGCTTTTTTATCCGTTGAGGACGGCGGCACAGGCAAGAAAACAAAAACCAGACGTTCTTCGATGTTGCGGCCAATTTATAAAATGACGAGGATGCCGCGAATACCTACACTCCCGACGAAATAATTTTCTAACGTTTCGGTGATAAATTCATTTTGGCACAACACCACAAATCCCACTCCTGAAATATCAATTTCAATGCTCCATATGAAATGTAAATCGTAGGGGGTGTGCGGTTTATTTATGTGTAAACGGCTCCCGGCAAATACATTTTTCAACGGCCCCGCATTACAAAACATTCGCTTGAAGAATTGCCACCGATGGCGCTTTCCAAGATCGGATCACGAGCTTTCCCCCAAACTGTTATTGCCGTAATATCGTCAATTTTTTTTATCCATTGAAAGCTGCTACGTTCATTTAATCCTGTAAAATTATCCCACGCGAATGTGTTTATTACTGGACTGGATAAAACGTCCGAAAGTCCATAAACGAAATGTTGGACGTGGGTATCCGTCATCGCTTCGCCATCTTTCATAACTGTGCCGAACCACTTGCCTATTTTGCATTGGCGCATATCCAGAGATATTTTTAAGAAATACACACTTCGAATTAAATTTTATATCTTTGAAATCCTCTGTACCTATTGGCTAACAAAATTTGCACAAGAAAAGAATTATTCTTCTTTCGTTCTTTCTCCTAGATACGAAAGAAGAATTCTTTTCTTGTGCAAATAACGCGCTTAGATATCTAAGCGTTAATGTTCCGGAGTTTCTTTCGAACAAGCCAATAACTTTTTTTTGTCTGCGTCTGTCTTGTTGTTAACAAGCGTTTACTCTTAAACTAATCTTTTTTCCGAACTTTAAACAGTTACTAACTGAAATTCTATCAGCCCACTTGATTCGCTAAAAAATTCTGTTTTTCAACATTTTCATCGAGTTGTTAATTGGAAATTTTAATCCACTTTGATAAATCTCGAATTTCAGTTTTTCTAACGTTAAGGTAGAATTAAATACAAAGTAACAATTTTAATTAAAGCGCTCGGTTTGTATGTTTTTGTCAAGTCGGTCCGTTATTTTGATTGTCATACAGCTCCAGGTCTGTAGAAATTCTGATTACATCTGAAAGTGAACCACTTCATCCCTCATGTAGTCTTTTGATCCGGTGTTTTGTTGTTACCTGGATCAAATACAATGGTATGAAACGCTGAAAAAATGAACGGGTGCTTGTTTTGTTAAATGTAATTTTTTCGAGATTTTTTTTACCAGTTTTCACAAAACATACGTTTTGGACGCTTCAAAAGAAATCTACGCCTTAGGTACATATTTTTGAGCTTTTGTTCAGGAGGAGTAATTGTAAATATTTTGATGGAAAGCTTGTTCTTAGATCTGATTGTCGGTCGTGACGTGAAACTGAAAAACGCTAACGAGATGTTGATGCCCGAGTTTTATTTATTTTGTTTGAAATGTTATGAATTATCGTAAAACTGATAGGGCGAAGAAGGTTTAACTTTGATGATCGAGAAAGGCAAGGAACAAGTCCACCACGACTTATTCACCAGTTTGGAAATACGTTATTCAAATGCTCCCTCACCATAAGACTATGAAATATGGAGGCGCTCCATCATACATAAATTACATGTTCTATTGAGTTTCAATGCCAACGTCTTCTAAATTTTGTGATAACTGATCTAAGAGAAATTCATGATAATGTAGCGCATTCAGTCGAGGTCGTAACACGATTGAACCCAGTAAATAAGGGCCAATAATTCAAGATGAACAACCAGTTGTTTTTTAAGAATTCTTTCGATGGTCGATTTTTAGACATTCAATACGATTTCTTCTACGTGTTGTTCGCAGAGCATTCTTGTGGGCTTTTTTGGCGTGAATTGTTTATTCTTAACCCTCCACCACTCGCCGGCATGGCAATTTTGCCGGAGTACATACACTATTACGGACTTAACCCTCCACCACCCGGCGGCACGGCAATTTTGCGGGAGTACATACACTATTACGGATAATACTACCAAAATTGGCACATGCAACATCTTTTTGGTAAGAAAGATTGTCCACGATTTCTGAGTCTCTTGATTATTTTCATTCCTTACAGTTTTCATAACAATTTATAGAGCAGTTGTTACTTATTCAAAAACAAAATTCGATTAAATTTGTCTTAATTTCATTTCGGGTGACCTTATCATATAACCCGTAATCTTTATGGTCCTTCTATCCCATTTGCGCTAGATGTGATGCCCCACCCTCTCTTTAAACACATGTTTGTCAATGTATCAATTTGGAGCTTATCCGTGAAGTATGTTAAAGTGACCATTTAAATATTAAAAAATTGGAAGAAACATGAATAAAATTACTTAGGGCCGGTTGCACTAACGTGAGTTAAATTTAACTACAGATTAAAATATAAACATGTATATAACTTATAACAATAGGTAACTAAAGTAACGAACACTAACCTACAGTTAACTTTAACTGGCGTTGGTGCAACCGGCCCTTAGGTAATTTTTTTTATAACTAAGGTATCTAAACGTATGCAGTATTAGCTCGAAATTGAATTAATTTAATTGGAAATGACAGTACATACATATTTATTCATTTCCTGCAAGGAAATACTAAAGTTGCGTAGTTGAGTCGTCCGCTATTCATGTTGATTTGATTCAAACTAACAATGTAGTTCTACTGATAGATGACGATAATAAAATAAAATGAAAATTAGGCAATCTCCCGCTTACGGCCGTTTCACCCGAAATTACCATAGGTAAGTGTTCCTCATATTACTGATTTCGCAAAAAATACTTCATTTTTTTGTTTTTTTTTTGTATGAAAACAAAAAATCTGCAACATTGGTAATAATTCAAGGGGTGTTTCTCTGACTATCTTCTCTTGTAACATGGACAATAATAGATCGCGATAATTCTAATATGTCGACGTACGACATGATGCAGTTAGCTGAAAACGGTTGTGTTCTGTTTAACTCGATGAAATATCGGCAGTGTTGATGTCACAGTTTGCATTGATTTCTCCCGGGGGCGGTGTCAGTTTATAGCGGAGATGTGGCCATCAACAGCGTCCCATTTTTCATTTTCGGAAATTGATTGATTCCAGGCATTTACGTCGAAAAGTGGCCGAATGAACGAGAATGGGGCACGTTTAAAAATGTCCCCGACAACTCCTTTATGATTTCGGAGAACGGATGACACCCTTATTTCCGATAGGGCCGGTCGTTTTTCTCGCCCGACCGGAAGTAGTACAGGATACGTGTTCACTGAGCAATCTCAATCGATAACGTATCTTTTGTGGTCGAAGGACCCTTTTCTGATAACATAACGTGTCAATGTGTCGTTTGCTCTGTTTGTTATTCGCACTGGCACGTTTCTGGCTCGTACGGCGACTCCCGAATTAAGTCATAAATCCGGTCCCGAATTAAGTCATAAATCCGGCGGCTTTCAACACGTATTTTTTTTTTCGTCTCGCGAATTGATTAAAATTTTGGATCGGATTGAGTTCTAATCGGCTCGTAATTTACAGCGATCGCCAAAAAACCTGATTCGATTTGTTGTTTATCGTCGGGTTTACTTATAGGGAGAAGGCGGGTTGGATTTGAGCGTCTCATTATCATAAACGAACAATTATTATTATAGTGTGAAGGTTTAACGTCACCGGTTGGGGCGTTTTCCAATTAATAAGACCAATTCCATGTTCTGTTCGCGCTCTAGTTGGCCGATCACCATTTTCAGAGTGGGACACTTTACCGAGGATCGAACTGTCTGAAATTAGTTTCAGTTGCAACCGTTGCGCGCCGCTGGCTATTGTGCAATTGATATGACATTCGGCAGACTGACTGAAGGTACGAAATTAATTTGATTTTAATGATTTTGTTTTACGAGGTTTTGCCACACTTTTATGGGTTTTTTGTGGTTTAATGGGGCGATTGCAGCAAAAACGATAAATAATCGACGGCCAACCTGCCAGTTTCACGTCAATGTTGTGACACACTTTTTTAACATGATGTGATATGACCATCACATGTTGTCGATGTTGTCGCAGAAGGTTTTAGTGTGTTGGTCAATCAAAGACGATTTGATCCGTCGATTATGTAACGTGTGTTCAAAAAATATTGTGGTCAAGTGGTCTGGTGCTTGTTTGCTTCTGTTTCCGTTAACGCATGGCGTGACTTTGTCAGCTGTCAAATATTTGAAGAATTTGTTAACTAAAATGTCGACCTACAGATTTATTTGAAGGCTTTTTATTCGATTAACAAAACCCTTACATATCGGGTGTTCATTTAAATTTCCGGTCAAAGTTGGGGTTGAACAGTCGCTTGTGAACGCACCACTCGTGTAAAAACACAAACAACGGTGAGATTTCAACAGCTGACCCGTGATTCGTAATCTGTGGTGCGTTCATAATCGACTCTTCAACGCCTACTTTGGCCGGAAATTTAAATGAATAACCGGTATATCAAAAATGTGACGACACATCTTAAGTACATACCTCTATTTTTAAACTGAGAAATTTCCGAGAAAATTTATAGGTACCTAAAAAAAGGTAGTCGCTGGTGGAGACTGTTAAAAGTTTACAAAACACTACGGCATGGAATAATATAAAAATGATTGCGATGTCAACAACTTTTGACAAGGTTAAGTTTTTTACTTATTTGGGATCACAAAAGCAGAAATGATTAATAACCATACTGTCATGGTTATTTGTGCGCGTTCAAATAACCAGAAGTTTTAAAGTAAATTTATTAGTCGGTTTCTTGGTTTTAAAAGGATAATCCATAATTTGAGGAGCAAAAAAGGGAACTGAAATAATTGGTTAGATAAATAAGTTTAGAATCATCTTGTGGATTTTTAAAAAATATTCTTTAGTTAAGTAGTAATAAATCAGCACGGATATTGAATTTCTTCTTTACAATGTTATAAATAAAATATTTGAATAAAATTGGGTACATATCATTGTAGCGAATATTTCATTTTAAATGAACAGTGATTTATAGTCGTCTTATGCCGCTAAAGATAAAATCGTTTAATTGGTAATTCCTCAATTTTTTATCTTGGATTACAGCTCGTCATTAGGTACATTGGCAATCAGCGTTAACTTACGATGCTACCATCCCAAAGTCACAAGAAGTCGTGTAAACCACATTCAACTTGGCAGCTCTTAATAAAGCCTGATAGTGGCCAGCTTACAAGAATTGAAAGTTTCGATCGAGATGTAAGGATGATTTCGACGGCAGTAAACTTTCTTGTTTTATGTTTCTTTTTTTTTTTTGAGGCAAGACAACATAATAATTAAACCTATCATGTCTTCTTGGCCCTTCTTTTGTGTGTATTTCTACTATCAGGAAATGATTTGAAATATGTACTTAATGTTTTATAGAGCGGGAGCTACGTGCAGTGAGGAACAAGTAATGATAAGGAGCAAAAAGTAGAAAATTAACGTTCTAGATGCCGTGAATCATATGACAATATGCATAAACAGTGTAAAGTAATAATCTGATATGCAAATGTATTACTGAGCAAACACACTTATTTGTGAGACCGTAAAGGTTCAAACTGAAAGGAAAACGTGAATAAGATGATGACGAAACGTTTAGAAATATGTCAAATATAAAATAAGGTAATTTTGAATTTGTTTAAAGGTTAAGGTTTCTGTCATAAAAACTAAAGAGACTGCGGGTGAAACGATTATTGCTCATCTGAAACTAAAAGGGGTTGAGTTCGCCATTGCCATAAGACTAATTTACAACCCCTTCGGCTTAAACACGCCGAGCATTTACAGTTTTGCTAAAGATATTGGTAAGAATGCTTGAAAAGAAGGATTCCAGTCATAAAATTAGTACGAACAGGCGGTCTTTGTAAACGGATGTTTTTGGTATGAATGAGAACGGAGTTGTGAAAGATGCGACTATACTGTCGTAGGAAATGTTGTAATTCCCGAAAGGCTTCAAGCAGCGATGGTACATGCAGTATTTTACGGCAGGTGTAATGCAGTCTCGTCTAACATGGATTTCCAAGAAACGTAATGCTTTTCTTTCGTTTTGTTCTACAAAAATAAAAAGTGGAAGGAAAACTCGACTTAAATAATACCTACGTACTTTGAGTAAAATACTGGGCTTCATTTTCTTTCAAACACATTTCAGTCATACGTACAATTTTATATAATCGAAATTGAAAGTTGAAGTGTCAACAAGAAGTAGGAAAGGTTGTTTTTTCTATTATAACAAAGCTATTACAGCACTCAAAATTGTGTGTTAATAGCTGATTTGAGTGTTGTAATAGATCAGTACAATCTACATTTTCACAGTTGGTAACTTTCAATGTCAAACATCAAATGCCAAACGCCAAATCGCGCTAAACAAACGATATAAGAATAACTTCAAATTGAACTTCAAATGTTTCACTGTAACATTTGTGTCACCAACCACCATAAAATTCCCCAAATTTTCAAACTGCGAAGTAGAATCGTTTAGAAGAATTTTTGTAGCCCTTACTCCTTCATGGCACTCCTCGCAAACTCCTCGTGCCCTAAACCCGCACGTGCTACAAAATGCTTCTTATACGACTTGTACCATAATCTACTATTTTATAACGAGTTGCAAATAAAAAAACTTGCCATCAAGTACAATGTTTTTATTAGATAGTAGCCAAAATTTTTGAAGTTTCAATTGAATGTTTATTTTGAAGGTAACTATGTAGTTGAAATCGCTGAATTATAAATTGGTTTTGGAAAAAGAAGTCTCATTAACAAGGAGTAATTTATGTGAAAATATCTTATGAAATTTAATTGAAAGAAAATATTCTGTGTTGACCCAAGAACTCATCCAATTGACCCGACCAGTTTCATTAGCAGAACTGTCACTTCAAAATATTTTACTTATATTCGCCCGTACTTAACACACGAATTTACTGCCTAGTTAAGATCATATTGCCTCGCTTTTTTGCGTTCTTTGTGACAACTTTGTCGCTGTAATTTTCTATAATTCCTTAGTTGGTGCTGCTCGAACTCCCGAGAGCAATTAATGAAAATATTTCGATAAACGCGTTGCACTTCTTGAGAGTTCTTAATTGTGATATTATCTAGAAGTTGCATTTTAAAATTATTGCCGGTCTGGATATATCGCCTGGGCCATTTGCTGCGGAAAATATCCAATTTATTTAACCATTTAGTATATTAATCGGGAGCGTTGCACGTACGCGTACTCCGGTCGCATTTTCTTGAATAGTTCCAAGCGAACAAATGTCAAAAATTAATTAAAACTTTGTAGATAATATTCAGCCAGTTGGCAATTTAACTGCTTTATCATGAAATTAAAACAGGATTAAAGAGCGAGTTCATTGTATCAGACGAAAGCTCGCAGGAATAAAAGCTTCATAAAGAACGACGTAAAAAGTACAAAACATGTTTCATTGTGTTGTCTAATTAGCATAGTTCATTGCCACTAGTACGCGCGAGATTCTCTGATTGCGCGAAAAGCTTCGGCTGTATTATTTCGTCTTGATCAATCGATTCCCATTCGTCCTTATCCTGGATGAAGGAACAAAAATTAACGTTGAGGTTTGACCGGATCGGTGCTCGGCGAAATTTACAACGCAGAAACCCGGAGTAGGTCATTTATTAGTCTTTCCATAATTATAGTCTCGGTCTGTTCGCGGGATTTTTAAATTAAAATGTTAACTTAATTGTGAGCGTAATAAATTACCGCACGTTCGGATTAAATTGACCATATAGTGTGTTGGTAGGGGAAAGTGGGGTAAGTTGCGTTGCGATTATAAGCTAATTGATGGTCACTTCACCCGTTTCGACATAATGTAGTTGATGTATGACGTATAACGCAATTTATTCATTAGAGTTATTAGTGCACGAGACAAAGCAATTTATTCAAGCTGCACTACACAAATTCGATGGTTCTTTGTCGAGTAGTTGTGTTGTCCTCAGGCAACGTAAATAAAAGCACGTATTGTATCCCAGCTTAGCAAACATTGTGTGCATAAGTTAATTTCTAAAGCATTTTATTTGTTACTTACTTTACATATTAATTCGCTTTGTGTTGTGGTGTGTTACAGCAATTCGAGAAACAAACACGGGTAGGGGAAGCCGGCTAATTAATTGTCGATTTAAACCATTTCCCTCCGAAAAAATTCTGCTTTATCCGATTGCGGCCGGGACTATTGATTTTCTGATTTGTATTTAAACGAGACGCAAGAACGAGTTTTCATTTTTAAATTCGCCTCCTGCAAGATCCCTTCTCGTGAGAATTTTTTTTCATGATTCTGCATCGGTTACGACACGGTTTAGCGTCTCTTTCAAAACCGGGGTCCTTGACACATAGAACTCTATTACTTTTTGTCAATTTCTCTAGCACGATTGAAATTCATTTTTACTATTTCACTATGAATAGATCTTCGTTATGTCAATGCGGTTAGATTTCCGGTTTCTCCGGTAGTAACCTCCGAATGTTCTATTATTATTCTGGTACTTCTACCATTACATCATCTACATATTCGTTTTTACCAATTGGGAATGTAATTTTTGAATCTAGAACAACAAATTATATAAAACATATGACAAATGAGATCCCTAGATGGAAAAAACCGGATTTTAGCGTGAAATATTCATTTGTTTAGAAAAGTGTAAAACAAGTAGGCTAACCTGCATATATATTCCAGGTTCAGTGACACGGGTTTTCCCCTTGGATTCATGAATGCCACCTATAAAATTTGCTTTTCAGAGGAGTCTCCATATTTTGTTTTTATTTGCAGCAGATTTGATAACAGCACGATATTCACGGGGATTTTTCAAGTACCCATATTCATCACTCTTCTATTGACATCATTTTTATTTCGATCGTGCCACAATGAAATGTCAATTCGAATTTTCTAATACCCTGTAGTTGCGTTTGCATAGCTTAGAAAATAAAAAAAATGGGGGTGGTTTACCGCACCCTTGTTTTTTCTCGACGTTCCGCATACATTTTTCATGTTTTTTTCTTCGCTGCCATTGGAGAGGAATCGATTTGTCCATTATTTAAATTTGGTATCATTAGCCTTGGGTTTTTGCAGTACAAAAACTGTAACTGTCCGGTTCGTTCCTAACGACTTCAAATTCTTACCCAGATTGTCAATATCTGAAAATATTGAAGACCTTTTCTCGAATTAAATTGTTTGGGTGTCAATTAACGCTTTATGTATTTTGAATTAAATTTAGTAAATATTTAACGAAATTGTTATGTGTACTGAATTTAGTAAAGGCAATTAATTTGCGCTTGCCTTTGTTATAATTTAGTTAAATATTTACCAACAATATAACTGGAAGCTGACAATTTAAATTGGCACAAAGCTTATGGACATTTTCCGAAATTATGTTAGCTGCAAGTTATAATGTTACAAATGTTCGCTAATTGCGAGGAGAAAATTCAAACCACTCGTTAAGTCGAGAGCGAGAGATAACTTAATTGCTTAGAAATCACTTTTTGAAGTAACTGCTGAAGGGCTATTTTGCGAAGTTTTATTGTGCAGTTAGTGAAAAGTTTTATTGTCTTGCTGCATGACGAAATCGAATATTGAAGCGAGAATTGAAAAAGCAAAGTATTAAGTTGCGTAAAGAAAACAGGAGAAAACTGGGTTAGAAGAAATTCGAAAGAAATTCCTGAACAAAATGTTACGTCGCTGAAATCGTTTTAGTTTTATGTGTGTAAAGAAGTCGTAACGGAATGTAGTAAAATGAGGTGCAGCCATCACCGCATCACCCCGACGAAAATGAGGCGTTTGTAAAAGTTAAGTTATTAATTACATCTTCTCCCAACTCAAAAACCGTGCTTGATAATTACGGCAACATAAGCAGTATATTACGTTACACAATGGCTTTTTTGCGGCGACGTCTGCGCGCTTTTTATTAGCCGACTGGCTGTTGTTTAATCTATTTAAATTCCAGTTTACAAATCGGGTTCGAGGTGGAGGAATTGATTTAGGCCCGGCCGGCCCCCGTTTGAATATTAAGTAATGGCGCCTCGTGCATCTCATCGCGATTCCTGCTGAAAGCTCGCAATTGCAGCAGGAAAAATCCAGCGCGCTGCTCCCGAACCCGATGCGATGCCGAGAGCGCCACTTACAAAGCTTTCGTGACGTTTCGGTGACGTCGCATGACGTACCGCTTTCTGATTGGTTCCACCGCCAGTGAACGGGTTCCAAGAGAGAACTGACCGAGGTACACGGCAAAGGTTAGGTTAGTCGAGTTTCGACAGTTAGGAGAGTGGTTGCGTTCAATTTTCGTTTGGTTTTCCGTACACAATAGGTTTCTTCAGGAGTCGCGACGTCGCGCTTCAGGACTCTTTCGTTCAGTTTTCGGTCGGGCGAGGAACGGCGAACATCCGAAAAAAAAAATAAGTGTCGATGGTTTGGTTGGAGCGAGTTGCACGCTCGACTGAATTGTACCGAGCGTTTTAAATATTCGGGAGGAGTACATGCAGTTAGTAGTGACTACACACACCGGAGTTTTTCAGCGGCCATGACTCTTAAGTTTGTGATAATTGCGAGGTGTGCGTTGCGTGCGGTGCTCAATATTGAGAAAATGTGATTTTATCAGTTCGGTTTTTTTGTTTACAACAGTGCAGTGCCTACGACGTGAAATGAAGCTGTGATATGTTGTGAAAAATATAATTGTGATCCAAAAGTGATATTCTAGTATTATACGTGAAGATGAAAATCAAGATGCCTTGTAAGTTGTGCGAGATGACACTTGACCATCAGAAGTTGGGCGGGTTGAGTGTGGCCTGCACACATACGCCTTTTGTCATTGGGGGTCAAGTGGCGTCGATGCCGCCCCTGGGATTAGGGTTTCAGAATAACCCCTTCGTCATTCCGCAAATTAGGGACATGTTGGCGGCCTACCTGTTGCGAGGTGAGACTCCCCTATGATGCAACTTTCGACTTTTCGATTGCGTAATTGCATTGGCCCCCTTCGACTGGTTCCAGCCAAATAACGGATCCCCGAGAGCAGGAAATAAAACTGCAAAGCGCCAAATCCCCGCGGACCGACGTCCCGATATCGCGTTATTCATTTATAACGATCGGTTAATTAAAATTCAGTGGAGACTTGTTTTCGTGTGTTGTACATAACCGTTTTATATGCGTTCTATTTTTACGGATGCTATTTACAGAAAGTATTCAGACGAGAGGCATGGCTTCACAAAATGATACCGAAATGATTACAGTACGGATTTTTGAGAATCGGTGCGCTTTATATTTCTGGAAGCGTCCGTTACGTAAGGTGAGACGTCTTGACAAAATGTTAATTTATGTCCGACTTGTTTACACTTTGAGATTTCGAACGGCCCCAACTGTACTACCAAATGAATTTCGAAGATTGTTATGATAATTAGAGGCTCGAGTTATTTATCTGTTTATCGTCGGCAGTCAAATGTTGACCTAAACCTTTTTAAATTCATCTACATCTCTCGTGCATGAGCTTTTCAAATGATTCAAAGTATACACACCACTTGTTTGTTTTTATCGTCGACGGCTGTAAAGTTACGTGTGCGTTTTACGATTCATAAATTAATCGAGTCGCGATTACCATATTGTCACGAAAATTATTATCTTTGTTTTTTCCCGGATTTATCGACCCCCCTACTCGCAACAATCGAAATTCATCGTCGGCGGTGCCCTAATTACGCGATGTGATTCCGCGTTATTGCCCTCACACACGGCCATTACGCTAAAACACAGCTTGCACAGCGGTTTTGTCTTGGTTTCGAGTGTAATAATCCGCTTATAAATCTTTCAGCTTTCAGCTCGACATGATGCCGGTGAATTCTTGCAGGAATACTTCTTGCATGCTTAGGTTCATTCGCGGCGACGCGTGATTTTCTAATATTCTAAATTGAAACAGTCTATCGACTCTCGACTCGGACTGTCAAAGTTCATAAATATACGAGGCAACAACCCTTAACGTGCCACTTTTTCACCCGGGCCGCAGTTTCCGACCTGTTGTGTGGAACCGGAGTTCGTTCCGACTTCCGAGGCGGACCCGGAGTCAGAAAAATAACATCTCGACTTCATTCTGTTTATTTGATTTTAAACGATCGCGTCGCGGAATTTTAATTGAAACAGGAATAAAGCCGTTGTGTTAGTTTTGTAAATAAGAACGGACGCGGAATCGGCGGTGAAATAGTGGATTTTGTCAGGCTTTTAAAAATGTTTCTCGTATTTTTTAATGGAGCGTCGCCACAATCCAAATATATTTTTCTTGTACACGTTAATGCGGCGGTTAACCGCAGACACGATCCTGCTACCGCTACGTTAAAATTTAAACGTTTGTTTACGAAATTTAAAAGATGGAGGCGATTTATCAAAGCTCTCACTGTATTGAGTGATTTATGCGAAACTTCCGCTCCGATAGGAATGCAACATTGCGATGAGTGTATTATGAGTTTCGTGCTTCTGTAATACCGGTCTTACGACACCCATCAAAAGATTTTTTCATCAAATAAACATGGATGAAAAATTAAAATAATATACTTTACACAATTTTAAAATATTTGTTAACACACGTTGTACGCACAATGTTTTAAAAATTGATTTTTATCCTTATTGTAATTTTTCATCGATTCACATTTTTGTTTGTGAGCTCATTTCTGTATCTCTTATCACGCTTATTACGCAAATTTATCTGATCACGATCGTGAATCATCTCTGATGCACTCATATTCGGTATGCCCCCAAAAATATTTCTTTCTCCGGTATTATCACTCTATCGCGATAAAATTTATGAGCAATGTAATACTGATCTCACATCAGAAGTGATAGATACACGGAGTACGGTCGGGCAACGTTATTCTTTGGTTTTTCGTTACTGTAGCAAGTTGTGCAGCCAGAGTGAAGCAATAATTCTTGTAATAAAATTTTATGGGGTGCGACTTCACTTACAAGTGTATAACCCCCACGTTGTTTCATTTATCTGTTTCTGTTATTACGCTATATCGGCGTTGTGAAAAAATCCGTTGACGAAATACATTACGAGAGTCGAAGAGCCTCAAGGAAATAAAAATGACATAATGAATGAGCGGACAGAGAATCCAGGTAAATACTCCCAATTTTCGACCCACCTTTTTTACGTAAATTTTAATTTGGAGGTAATTTTGTAAATAGATCACCTTCAACGCCGACTTCTGGCGTTGGTTAATGGGGTAGATAAGGCAGACTGTGATTCCTTTTTTGGTTACAAACAGATTTTCAACCAGCACTTTTAAGCTACTTAAAGTGATTAGTTTATCTTAATCTTCTCACAGTTTAAGACGGTATAGTTGTAGTAATTGGTTTAAGGTGTCGGCTAGCGCGGCTGGAAACTTCGGCACGTCTTAATTTTTATCTTCGTCATTTTTTTTTCCGAGAGCACGATCCTAACGGTCACATTAACACAGAATTGACGCGTCCAGACACTGTTTAATTCAATTTAAATCGAGCAGCTTTTAAAAGTTGTCGAGTTGGAAGCTCGAGGGCAAATCAGCGAGTAAGTTATGCGCTTTGTTTACATCTAGAGACCAAAGCCGTAGTCGGAGGTCTAGTGTTTATGAAGTTAACGCGGCGTTAAGAAGAAGTTTTTGTTGTCAGGAGGAGGCGCTCTGCGGTTCGCACCATCGGATAATAATGTTTCGTTCGTCCATAATTTCGGCGATGCATTTTATTATTCAAATGCGCGCTGCAACAGTGTTGAATTCCAGAGAAGGAGAGTTATTATGTTTAACAAAACGTTTCCTGAAACGGGAATGAATAAATCATGGAAATGCTTTTTCTCGCTCGTTCGTTTCGCTTCTTTTCCTTTCGGTAGAGCGAGCCGGAAATGCGAGCCGAAAAATCCATCCGATTCCGCTGCCATATGTTGCGATTGTTTTTTCCGTTTCACTTTTGCGACTTGATTAATCAACCTCCTCTTAAATTTTTGATTAATGTAATTTTTCTAGTCGCCGAATAATCGTATTCCAAGACGAAAATTACGGGATTTAATTGACATTGTCGACGATGTAATTTGCGTCTGAAATTGAACTACCCACAAATCCATTATTAAATTATCTTGTAGCGAGTGGGAGTCGGAACAATAACGTCTTTTCGAAGAGATTAGAGATTACCACCGGTTTTGGTGAAAAACGGTGTTTTCATAAACGGTGATTTTATGACGGCAATATACAGCGGCTTGTGTTGTTCTTATCTTTCCTTATCTTTATTGTATTGAGTTGTTTAATCAAGTCCTACCTCGGCTGCAGCTTTTTGTCTCGCGCACGCCATCCACATTTACACCTAGCGGTATTTGTCACACCCACCCATTAACCAAATGGCTTTTATTTTAAAAGGGGTGTCCTCGCACTGAATATTATATTGCAATTGTGCCGCCCCAAATCAAAATTGTTGAAGTCGATCTTTCGGCGACGTTGACACATTAGACGTTCTTGCGATGTTGAATTTTAATATTTTAAACCGCAATGTAGAAGTTGCGGCGAGCCGTTCAGGGAAATAAAACGCAAACGAATAACCAACGCCGGAGACCTGGTACAAGTGAATAACTCTTTACACCCAATTAAACTTGACACTACCCACAAAACACCTATACCATACCATAAAATGCATAAACGGCGAGTGTTCCAGGCTTTGCCATGATTATCTCTCACGAAGCTTTCATCCTCGAGTATTTTGTCGAGTCAATTAAATCGTGGTGGAGTGTTTGGAAAAATTGTGAAACCGTAAACAAGTCGAGTACGAGGCCGATGAAATATGTTTCTGAAGAAATAAAATGGTAAACGAGTGACTAGCATTATGCGCAGTTTACCAGTGGGTCACCTACTTTGCGTTGATAATCGATGGCCGAACATCCACATCCTAAATCAGCAACGCAATTAATATAATTTCATGGCGGTTTTGCTTTTTACGATAATTCGCTTAACCGTTTTCTCAACGGCCAAAGAAACGGTTAAAAGAGTGTTGAATATTTACAAGCTCAAATTAAAGTTGAAGGAGTAGCTTCTTGGGAAAATTAACGCGGCGGCATAAAACGTTCCGGGTAAGTAAGGTGCATCTCTGCATTTTACGTAGAATTTGATTCATTTAGCAAGTGCGGTTTTAAGAATTGTCGTTATACTCGTAGTAAGTATTTATTTCAATTTTATCCAAAAGATTTATTTTTCGTGCATTCACCTAAGTTTCAAACTCTAGTTTCTTAACTGAATATAATTTGTGTCGTGTGCATCGAATAGGCAAATTACCTGTCAAGATTGTTTAAAGATAGTATCAACTTTTTAAGGAGAAAAATAATATCACGTCTGAACAATAAAATACGCGGTAAGTACTATCTTGGTAATTATTAGTTGAGAACGGAGCGCAGCGAAGGAAGGTAAATGAGAGATGCAACGATAAAAGTCAAGATCATGATGTGGCCACGTTACCGTGGAACATATTGGCACGATTAGTTGAAATTTTTGCATTTAATAATGAGCATGTTTCACGGTGGGATTTGTGTGTCGACTACCGTTTTCCCAAAAAAGAGGGTCAGGGTTGAGTGTAGCAAATCAAGTTAATAATAGCCATGTTAACCGCAATTCGATGCAGATTGTTATGATTCGTATCGATCGAATTTTGCGCAGAATTGTAAAATTAAAAACCAATTACAGATTGACACAGAACGATCGAATGATGGACGGACGTATTCTGCATAGATCGGTTCTAAAATGTCGATTATTTACGGTCAGAATGAGAATTTAGCAAGATTTTTTATTAGTGTTTTTCTTACACACTTTTCTTTACTTATTAGCATCACCGTTGGTTTAAGCAGTCGATCGCATAAGACGTATTTTTAACTATTCAGCGTCAGTTGATTAATAGCTGCCAATAAATTATTACTCATTAGTATTCAGAAACTGTAACTAATATTTTAATTTGCTTAAACTAACAACCATTATTCTCTTTGTAATGATAAGTGACTTAATCTGGAAATGCTAGGAATATCAAATGTTTGAACTAGTGATGTTACACTTTTACACCACCTATATGTATGTATCGGGTGTTCATTTAAATATCTCATTAAAGTTGGCGTTGAACAGTCGATTGTGAACATGAACATCCCATATGTATTTAGTTATAATATACCTATGCATATTTTCTTTTTCGAACATTTCCAATATTGTTATAAGAACTATAAAATCCCTGTCCTGTCTTAACTAAATTTTGATAATTTGTGTGAATCAACAATGAAAACTGGACTGGGTAACGTTATGTTTTGAAGGTATAAAAGTGCAATTACGTATAATTAGTTGGAGAATATGTTTGGGGAAATGTTACTACATCAATCAAAATGGTTGTAGTAAGTCATTCCAGGCACGCTTTAATTAGACCGAGCTAATGTAGTTCGTATTGGATTGGAGTGCGCGGTGTCGCATCGAACATTACAATAACCTTGAACCAGGTTGGATCAGGTGTCAAGCATACATATTTTAAATAACTTACGCGCACTATTTTGTGATGAATTTTTCAATATCACAATTTTGGATGTTGATATTTCGCATCGATGATTCGATGTGATGTATCAAACTAGCAACGATTCGCCACATCGGAGATTTCGTCGAGGCGATCCGTCGTTTCTCATCGTCTCAGATGTTGTTATTACACAACGACGTTTTGATGTATCGATGTGTACGACATGAAATTGCGATATAACGTCAAGTGTAATATCGATATCAATTACGCTCACCTGTAATCGTCGACCCACGTAAGTCAACATGGTTAATTTTGTAGTTTGATAGATTTTTCCCGTCGTAATTTAGAAAATTGCCCAAATTAATAAGCGACACACGCAATTTTTATTGTCGATGAGGCCAATAAAAAGTTTTAATACCGTTTTCGTTGTTGCTCTTGATGGACATCGGACGCCTTGATATTGATCCGGTCATGACTAGGGTTTAATTCTTCGCTTTTAATAGGTTTGCTAATCACGATTAAAAGGTATTAAATAGTTTCTAATTGGCATTCGCTGTAGAAACCAGTAGTGGAAGCCGCCAACAGCGGATACGATAATGAGATGAGCGAATTTTTTCCCTTGAAGCTTATTCGTTTTTAGTTTTATGTTGATTTAACAGCCGCGATAAATATTTTTATGGCAACAATAAAACGAATAATCAATGTCAATAGAATATTTCCGATTTGTCGTCGTCGGATGGGATTCTCTCGCGTTAGTTACCTTTCTATTTGCACCGTATCGGCTCGCCTTAATTGCCGATTATTTATTGTGTGTATGGATTGTGTTCTAAACTTTACCGGTAAGGTATGCTGCCACAATCCGACTTACACGTGAGCAATAAAACATTCCACAAAAGGAAACACGGGATCCACGAGAACAGTTGTTTAATGATTTACAAACTGCACTCGGTCTCCACCGCGTTATTTTAACAGGAAACAACGATTCCAAATGTAATATGTAATGCAAAACGTCGCTTCCCGAAGAATGCATTCACGCTGCCGTTGCATGTATTTTTACGGTTAGCGATATTTCACGTCCAAGCGCCGCTTTATCTTATTTATGCGTAAAAGATGTTTCGTAATAACGCGACCTTGACTGCATTTATAATTAGATGTTGGTTGTCTGATGTCGGATGCCATATATGTGTAACACCGGACGTTTTTTGCTCTAGATTTTTCTCCGTTAATATTTTTTACGTTCGATAGATCCGAGCGATTGTTGCGCTCCGTGTGCACCGGCCTTTACGAACAGTTAAATTAGCTCTGTGTTTTTAAGTTCAATAAACTTGTCACCTAACTGTTTCGGCTCTTGTACTTTTGAACGTTCCATATTTTGCCAGACCGTTTCGTTACTAATTGTTTTCTGTTTCGTCGCCCGGTGTGTTTTATCAGGTGTCTGTTGCGTCCTCGCCAATAAATAAACGATCGCCGATGATAATAATCATTATTATAAGCGTTTATCCAGTAAGTGAAACATGCAATTTTAAATAAATCATACCATATAGGGAATGCCGTCTTATTACCAGTTCTTAATTATTTCATGTACTACATATCGGTCAGACAGTGGTTGACATTTATGTATTTTTTTTGCAAGAGTTTGTCTCAGCAAGGCTGAACGGATGACGCATTCGCAGTCGGTAATTTATCGCGACTTGATTCAATTAATCCGTTTCTTCGAGGAAAATCCTGAAGAGTTTCGCGGAGTTGATGCCTTCCGGAAACTAACAGTACGTTATTTTTGTTGGTTGGTTCACCTCACGCGAATTGTGTCAAATTTCGTGCCGTAATGACGTTTAAAAAATAATTACGTATCGGCTCATGTTAATTAGTTGGGTGGCGCCGACGGATTATAGATACCCAATAATTTCCACCGAAGCGGATACGTTTTTTATTGTAAAATTACGAAATTTAAATGATCTGTTCTGCAACGTGGCCGCTTTTCGACGGTCTTGACAGTAATTATTTGCCATTAATTATTTCTTTCCAACTACAAGGAAAGGAACATTTGGCGTACCTAAAACAGACCGCGAAATCCAATTTTGCGGCCGTTGCTTTTGGCGACGGCCGTTAAAGTAAATGTAATTTTAATATTTGATACAAATCAGAGTTTCCATGTAATTGCCTTTTAGATTTTTCGGGGAATAAATTAGAAACCGCAGAATTTATCGTCCTTTTTAAATCTCGAGAAGTACGCGAAACTCAAACATCACTATCACTGCAATTCTCTTCCGATATTTTTACGATTATTTACAAAATGAATTGTTTTACTTATGTCATTTCTATAGCGACATGTAAGCCGAATTTATTTATATTTATTGACAGTGAAGTAAATTTTACTCGTTCATTTTATTATAATTACAAATTTTCGGTTGCACAAAAAATGTTGTGTACACCAGTAACATCCTCGAGATTGTCTGCCTCGGCCGCAATTTTTCTCTCGGTACGTTAAAGAAGATTTCACGGCCTTGTATACAAATAACTATTGAAAACTGAATCGAACATGACGAGCTCTGCATCTCGCAGAAAAACTAAACAAACCTATGATCTGAACGGTAATAAAAGCGGACGTCGTGAACGCAATTAATTGTTTATAGTTCTGGCATAAATCAAAATGCCAGTTTTATTTTTTGTAATTATAATAATCGAGTGTCTGATCACTGTCTCATCTAACACCGTCTCGCTTCAGCTCGGCAGGAATCGACTCGAACCAGTTGAAAAATCGTAATGGGGCTTAAATTTATTTAATCAAATGCTGGTAGCCACTAATAAATAGTGTTTTATTTTCCTTTTTTATCAGTCGGCCAGCCGAAACCATCATACTTGCCTGGAAAAGAATAGTGCTCGAGTAGTTAATGTTTGTTACGTTGCCAGAAGTTTCTGGTTCAGTTCTGTTTTGGCAAAAACTTGTCGGTTTTAGATTTGAATAAATTTGAAAAAAGACTTTGATGATGGTGCAGTTGGTGCGGTACCAGCATAAAGGGACAGTAAATTGCCAGATGTTTGATTTGCACTTTTGATACGGTCTTAATGGATGTCATAAATTCAACGTTTCATAGAGTGCGAGATGCCAGTTGAAAATTGTTTTGTGTCAATTTGTGATCACCTGTGTCGCCGGAAGCCCCGCATTTTTACAAATTTTAAACGAATGTAGACTTAATTGTATTCAATTCTTCTTAGTAGTTTTTTTTCTACGTGTGTATAATTAATTAATTGATCAAGGTAAAAGTGAAATGAATATAAACATTCTTGTTTCGGTGGCAGGTATGCGGCAACATTTATGCTAATGTAATCCGTGTTGATCGTTTCGAGAAGAAGCCAATATTGTTATTGCAGTAGTTTGGATCCAATAAATAAATGCGTTGTGTAAATACAAGTTCGGAAGTTGTATTGGCGTTTTTATTTATTTTTCTTATCGAGGGTTTTGATGTCACAACTTACAATGTAATATTAATCCGCGCGCACGAATAAAATTTCAAAGGGATTTTGTTGAAACTGTCACATAACTAGTTGGGACTTTCTCTGATTTAGAAAAAAAAAATGTTATAAATTGTTGTTCGTACCTATGCATGTGGAATTTAAATGATGTTATGAATAAGTTAAAGCGTCGTTATGGTGGAGTGTCCTAATTGTGTGTATTCAAAAGTGGCAGTAAAAAACCACCTCGAATCACAAACAGCGTTTTAAACAAATTAATAATTTTAATGAATCCATCAGTCAAGATCATTAATTTTGTTAATCTACGGAAATTTTAATTTAACAGTTGGTGGGATCAGGCCGATTGGTAATATTGATTAATCAAGAGTACGGAACCGGTACTCTTCTCCCAGAAACATTTTTTTATGTGTGGATCTATTAGTGAGACTTTTAATTCACTGTTTGTCTAATTAACTAGGCTAATCGTTTTATCGGTCCAATAGTACTAATTATTATTAATTAATTTCAGTAAAAATTATAACATCAGACTCGTAAATGTTAGTAGCTTTTTTAAATCGTTTCCTGGTGCGTAACTTTCTTTTATCTAACTTTCTGTTCTTATCCGCCGTCCAACCCACATTATTGTTTGACGTGATATTTATGCAGATTTGGAGGGACCTAATGTCCTGATTCCGTGTAGAATGAGACTTTCAGCCAGAGTGTTTTATAGGCCACTCATCTAGAAGTGATCTGCGTCAAATGATAATGAAAAATGTTGTTGGCAATCTAGTATCTGCAACAAGTTTCAGCAGTGACGATAGAATTTCGGGAGAAATTTTGAGTAACCAACAGTTCGAAAAAGCACCGAGGACTAGATTTTGAGAAAACACAATGTAACTAACTATCGGGTGTTCATTTAAATTTATCCTCAAAGTATGTAGGCATTCCGATCACAGATCACGGATCAACTGTTTAAATCTAACCTCACCTTTTGCGTTGTTTGTGTTTTTGTTTTCGAGTGGTGCGTTCACAATCGACTTTTCAATGCCAACTTTGAGGATAAATTTAAATGAACACTCGATATGTTGACTGCGTACATTAGGTATAGAAGAAAAAAATTCTGCATAAGGACGATTGAAAGAGGAATAACTGTTATTACGTGTAAAACAAATCGTCCGCGAAAATATTCATAAATGATACAAAGTCTTGGGGTTTCTTTGTGTTTCTTGAAGTCTATGCAGAGCGTATTTTAAAGCCCTGGTAAATAGTGGGATTTGCAGCTTTGTGAAGCAGAATTCGTAAGGAGCGTTTCGCTTAACCGAAGGGATTAATTCCATTATTCTTTCTTATTCCAACTAACATGCAAATATTCCTTGTTCGCTTTGAGTAAAAACCCTGTCTAAGTCCACTACTTTTATTAGTGCAATTATACAACAAGGATTTTAAAATATGTAAGTCCTTTGGTAATAGTAGGTAGGTACCTACATTATGTTGTGTTCTCGGTCAACCTATTTTTTTTTTGTTGCTTTGTTAAGTACATATGTTTAAATTTAAATTCTCTTGCCGTTGTTGAAGCTGATGAGTGATGACCATCTAGTTTACATAGAAGTGGCTTCTGTGATGTCTTTTTTGACATTCATTTTGTAAAGGCTTCCGCTAATTAGGTACCAATGCGCGACATTATTGTTTATACATCAATTAATTATTATTATTGTGTTATTTAAATTGCGCGGGTCTAGATAACAATGTTCACTAAGTAAATATAGTTTTGCGGCATTCCAGAAAATAAGATACAAATTTTTAAAATATGAGGTGTTTATACATACAGTCGAATGCAAAAAAAGTAGACAAGAAGTTTTCGGCTGTTTGGTCCAGTCCTCCAGTTTTTCCATTTTGGTTGGCAGCTGACTACGACTGTATTCTTGATTGCCTAGCCGAATGCAAAAATAGTGAGAACTTGTCGGTATTAGAAAAGCCACATTTATAAAACAAAATAATAAATTTTTGTCTACTTTTTTTTTGCATTCGACTGCATGTATTCTTCAGGATTTTCTGTGACAAACTAACAACTATCGGGTGTTCATTTACATTTCCGGTCAAAATTGGCGTTGAAAAGTCGATTGTGAACGCACCACTCCGGTAAAAACGTAAGATTTAAACAGCTGATCCGTGATCCCTAATCCTTAGTGCGTTCAGAATCGACTCTTCAACACCAATTTTGACCGGAAATTTAAATGAACACCCTATACCTACATAACTCGCTAACTGGTGAGTTGATGTACCTATTTAGAAAAAAATAAAACAGCCCTTTGAAACAAAAACTTTTTAGCTTCTATTGTTACGGGCACTTTGGTAAATTTTTGTATTAAATCTCGACTTTTATAATTTGTGGTGGTTGTGCGTTAATGAATTTTTTGTAAAATTGGAGTTTGAAACAGTGGTGTTTGTGTAACTTCGAGAAACCGCTCGACGTGCTTTACATATTTGTCGTCCTGCTTTCCCCCAACAAAGTGACGATTCATTATAATTCAAAACAAATTAATGCCCAAATGTGGAACGAACACGTAAAATTATTTTGCATTCTGTGTCCATTCGTGCGCTTTTATTCACACACGCCCGACTAATTTAATAATTTAGGGACAAACATTGCTATTTGTTTTATTACGTCGATCAACATCCACTGTTATGAATATAGAGGACCTGTTGATCCTTGTTTTGTGTATAAACCGCGCTTTCGTAATTATGCCGCGACGATTTATTACCACGGCCTGTGAAGGTATCGAAATATTAAGACTTGGAAAGTTGCTCAATTATTTTGAAAGGTCACTTCGCAAGTGTTAATGTGTATTTATTGGAAAGGTTTTATGGTTCGGATAATTGCAACACGGGGCATTGTTAATATCATACGGTCGGTTAAGACCGAAAAAAGAGCTCGCTCATTACATCGCATGTCTGGGAGGCATCATTATTAAAACGCCTTGCCAAGCACCGACTAATTAGTTATTCAGATCGGCCGTAATTTTTTCCAAACGAAAAAAATCACTAATAATTGAGCCATTAGGTGTCCGTTTGGATATAATGATGCGATTAAGGTTGGGGGGCAATTTCGGGCGTAGGCACACTTCATTCATCTCCTCTTGCGAAATATCATTTTTCACGGCCGCGACAAAAAGTTGGGAGGCCCGAGATGAAAGAGGAGGAAGATTCGTTAATCTCTCGTTTAACAGAGTTAGTTGATCGGAGTGACAGTTTGTAAACTTCTTCCGAGTGACGCGACCGTCGCAACACCGGATTAAGCAAGAGTTTTCTTTTCAGCAGGAATCGGATTCGCGCCTCCTCCTCATCTTTTCTCTTTGAATTTTAATCAGTTTTGTACGAATTTTGCACCGTTAACGAGGTCACGATATCTATCTCTGCTACGTGGAACCAGAAGCGCAGCATTCAGGTGTGTTTTAGCAGGTAGAAGCAAGCAGTGACTTAAGATGAGGATGGTGGGGCGGTTCTACGCGATATAAACTTACAGATAAAACAACTATCTCTGACCGATATCTCTTACACTCGGCATTTATTCACTCGAGACGGAATGAAAAGAACAAATTGGAAAGGTGTTCGATTGAATATCACCGAATTAGGACGTCTCTCCTTTGCATGTTATTATTAGCAGTAATTGATTACTTTGGAAGCGGTGAACTTTAATAATGCACGATGTTTATTGATCCTGAATCATCGACCAACAGTGCGTACCTAGGTAACTGTCGTGCAGATAATTGAGTTTTTTTTTTACCGACTTATTTACGCCACGTTCTAAAATTGAAACGAGCAGATTTTGCAGGAAAAAATTAAGTAAATTTTCGACAATACGACAAGATTTTACGTTTTATTAAGACAGCGCGCTCCAAATTAAAGGTTTCTTCGGCTCTTAGCAGCACAACTACCGGTTCTGACATTTTATTTTTATACAACTTGTCATTATCAGGATGGAATAAAGAAAAATATTAGTACCGTGATTTGGCATAAAATTTTGCTTTCGGCGTTCTGAGAAGATGATTTTTTTAATGGGACATCGATTAAATAGGTATTAAGTCGTTTCGAATTAGAAAATTTCTGCGACGATTTAATTACAGTAACGTCGTGTTCTTCGAAACTGATAAACGGATTGTATTTTTTGTTTCGGCTGGAAGTTCGGCGAGTTTTGTCTTTTACTGTCGGCGGCATTTCAGCCTTAGTAAAAATTAATTAACCCAAACGTCCAAGTAGAATTTTAAGCGAGTATCTACTGAATATTTTTTTAATTAAATACTTACAATTATGCTACGATAAATCGAGTGATTGGCATCGAATCAAGTAGATATATTTTTTATCAATAAATAAATAATTATGTATTTGTATTAGGCGAGAAAATGTGCGAGCACGGTTTGTGGGCAGAGGTGTCAGCCGAGGCGCCACAAGTGCCAGCACTTGCAAAACATTTTTTAGCCGTGTAATACACAAAACTTTTTCGGCCGACGATTTATTAGGGGATTTAGATAGAGAATTTATTTTTCTTTCATTGGCAACATAAAAGATCCAAGAAGCGACCGTGACACTACAAAAGTCAATCAATTCCTCAAATATTCAAAACCGTCGTCGTACTCTCTATTATTCCTAACCCGTCGCCAGTTGTCCATGAGGGTTGTTGATCTGGTGGCGAACTCCTTACGAGGACTCTGGTCGGGCTGTTCACTATTACCCCGTCTGCTGTCGTAACCCCCTCGGCCTCTACTGATTCGACTTCTGCTATACACAATGTAAGTACCGCTTGCGATAAAGAATAGATACAAATTTGCCCAACATCAATATTTCACACTTGAAAAATCGTACAAAAATTCCACATGACATTGACACTCACTGCCGCCAACCTGAAATCTTTCATTAAAAATTCCTGCCAAAGCAGGGAAATGCCATTTTTATGAAGCTTTAGAGGAATGGAAAATTACATATTTTCTAGACGGAGGCCGAAAAAAGAAATTAATAATATCTACATATTGGCTTATGTATTTTGAACGAGCTTTGCCGACAACGTATTGACCAATCATTTTTTATTTGCAATTTATTTCAAAATGTACATAATTCTTCGTGTTTCATTTATTTGAGCGTGATTCAGCGGTAACCCCCATTGTTAATTCTTGTTTTTTTGAATGGTTTAGTTTGAACTTCCTGTACACTGGCGTCGTACAGCTGTTAACAATAAAAACGGAGCAAACAAGATAAGATTTTGCAAATGGAACAAATCAGTTTCACAACTTTTTAATGCAAATACCACTTGAAAAATTTCCAATAACGATAAAGTTATACATAAATCGAATCGAAGACGTTCTTAGTTCTAACACGAATCACACACAGTTGAAAAAACAAACAAAAAATCGAATCAGTTTCCGGTTGAAGTAACTACGACTAAACAAATAGAGAACATGTAAATAAATGTGAGCGAGGGAAGCATTAAAGATTAATAATTACTCCCCGGAATGAAATAGACGATATATTGCATGTATAACCCGTGATTAAATCACCTTCGGCAGTAATAATTATTATTGTAAGCCGGTACAGTTTATTTCTCTGACATTGGAGATTAACTTAGGCGCAGTAAATGCAACAAAGGACGACGAGGTATGTTTATTGCGGCGGTGAAAGATAATTCGTGAATTATTTTGTTGTTGAAAAGAGGAAAGACAGAGGGGCGGGCCGAAAGCAAAGACAATAAATCACTTCAACCCCAGTCCCGTGAGTATTTTTTTAGTATTATTTTCCCGTCTCCGTAGTAGAGACCACCCGACAAAATGTAATTGTTTATAAAATCGGGGGCTGCTTTGATGCTTTATTTGGAGAGACGTGATAACCAGCTATCTAGTGCTACCGCGCTCTTCATAAACTTGTTTGTTTGTACGCACTTCAAAATGGTAAACAGACGCCGTCGAATTAACATAAATTGTGACTAACACAGACAAACAATATGACGAATACAATAAACAAATAAATTTTTGTGTGCGATTGCGTAACGCTCACCTCGACAAGGTCCCGTCGCGTGGAGCGGTTCCAGACAACGGAGCAGAAATAGGGAGCTTTTCGCGGTGATCCGGGCCATTAACACTATACAACGAAAACAGTCGTGTTGACATTCGTTATCGTCGCAGTGCATTTTTCAAGTGCACACAACACACGTCTTGCAGGAGTTTTATTGCGGTGCCGAGGCTTCGGGCGAGCTAAAAGCTTAATCACAATCGTAAAAACCACACCCGCCTCGCATCTGATAAAAGCTCGAGATGTAAGAACGAGTGAAAAAATGACGATATTATTATTGTGCCATTGTGGTGCTGTGCGAATCTCCCGGCTCCATCGCTTTTCAATTAAGCGGCTAATTCGAGGACGTTTATTTTGAATAGGAGCGTACCCACGTCGATTGATACAAGATCGAAACGATCTAGGCGAAGACGAATCGGCAACTGATAGCGACACAGAGACAATGCCATGTTGTGTTCGCGTCTTCACAGCAAACCGCCACGTGTTATGTTATGCAAATGCCTTGAACTCTTGTTCGAGGATATTGTTTGAAGAACGTGTCGAATTACGAGCCGTGTTAGTGTAATAGAGAGAGATTCACACCGAAGTGCACTCCACGAGGCGCAGTGCAGGATTGAGGGGTGAAAATCCGGCGACCTCACTAAAAGACAATCTGTTTTATTGTTTTGTACTAGAAAGTTGCCAGACTTAATTAGTCCCAGGTAATACCGATCTGAAGAAAAATCTCATCGTGTTCCCATTCGAGCTAATGCAATTTTAATTATAGTTTTTAACTTGATTAGCGGATTTTAATGAATATTTATCAGTTTAGAGCGTTTGTTTACAAATTCACCTCCGCGAAACCTCGACACGAACGAGATCTTCCTCGGGCGAAAAAATTTTCTTTTCGCCATCTCCGAATCGGTTAATTTTTCAATCGTGCACGCTGTTATGCAGTAAATTTACTGCTTCGGCAGCGTATAAATAGCACGTGACCCTGTTTACACGAAGTAAGATTCGAAAGTATGAACCAGTCACTTCTAAAATCGCGATAGAAAAATGTGGATGTTTTTTCTGGTTTTCACGGTTTTGTCCTGCGATTGGAAAGGTGTAAAGCTCATCGAGACCGCGGTGGCCGTATGCCAATAACGCATTGTGCCGCCAAGACCTGCCCCAGGTTCCGAATGAGTAACGCTTTGAGTAGTTGAAAAGAGACCATTCCACGGTGCTAACAGCCAATCATCTAGTCGTAACGAGAAATTAATTCCGATGTTAATAACATTGTATCCATAGAATGGCGTTTAAAGGCAAGGTAATGCCGGGAATGTCTTCGTACTTCCTATTAAAGAAGACCTTCAGTCTGAGAACGTGCTTTGAAAGGTGACATGACAATATCTTATGCAAATTCATCAGTAAACAAACAACGGATAATTACCGACATCGCCTAGTTAAATATTCTTCCAACTTCTCAATAATTGGAGTTATTAAGAAAAAAACAACGGCGCGGCGTTCGTGAAACGAATGTCTGGTGTCCATGACGGATTTACACGGATTTTATTCGGCCCATAAAATATTTTTAAGTCAACAAATAATCCCCCTAATTAATTAACACGGGAATCTCGCTCGAAATGCTGTTTTCATTTATTTAATTCGTTCACCACGCGAAAAGGAAAATATTTGTTTTATGATTATAGAAATGCATTTAGTCCGACCTGGACAACGTGAAAACACTTTCATATTTTCCTCTAATGAAATTATTTTTAATCGAATATTTTAGCTGGTTTTTATTGAATACATTAATAACTTTTAATTGGATTTGTGTTTGGGCTTCATGTTTGCTCAGTTTAAACACGAAGAGAGTGGTTTCAGTCAGTTTTTTAATCGATTTAACTTTGCCTCCGCCGAGTTTGCCGTCGTGCCGCAAAAATTCCCTATTAGTTGCTTATCACAGATTAATATTTGCGGTCTTCGTTAATTCAGTTGGGCAGAATGATGTAGATTTAATGGCAAAATAGCGTCCCAATGACGTACCATTATAAAATGTAATAACTTTATAAGTTAAATCAAACTAACACCATACTAAAGATCTTACATTTGTAGAAGTACTTAATGAACGTGTCTATCAATCTTCCTATTTTTCCTGTTGACTAGTAGATATATAGTTTTCCAGCTGTACGTAATTATAGCATGTAAAAAATGGTTTATAGGTACTATAAAATATAATTATTTTTAATTTAATTTATACGTCAATATAAACATACTTAGTTGATTATTTATATTTTCACTTCGGGCAAGTCCCTGGTAATTACCGTTATTATTATTATTACTATGTATCTATCTCCATTTTTTAAGAATATCTAGGGTCAGTTTACAGAAGCGAAATTAAGTTAATCGTAATTAAATGCGAAATTAACTGAACACGTGATCAGATTGAATCAATCGAAGTTTCGGATTCACGGGTTAATCGCGCATTAAAATTTAATTCGAATTAAATATTTAATTCTCTTTCTATAAACTGGCCCATAGACTATAAAGAAATTGTTAAATCGCCCCAGTTTCCTATCAATCAAAGAATAGTAGTTTATTTAACGAGTTCCTGTGTAAATTGGGCTTTTTTGGTATGAGTGGGCCTGTTTAAATCGTGAGTGAAACGAGCGTTTTAAAGGCACACTAGTGCCAAAAAAGGCCCAATTTACACAAAGACGAGTTGAATACAACGTTTTTTTGTTCGACGAGCCTCTTAAAGGCTCCAAATCGCTTAAAATCTTTAAAACTAACTTGACGTTTCGGTCTGACAAGTTGTGACATTTATCAAAATCCGCTCACACAGGAGAAATTTCTCAAATTCTGATAGTGTCGAACAAAAAAAGACGTTTTTCCAAGCTAATCATACACAGAATAAACTGTCTGCCCTAACAAAACTATTTTTTTTCATTTTTCAGCTCGCTAAACAGATTGAGTTTGTTTTTCAAGTCCAGTAATTATTATAGTTGATTCCTGAGGAGTTTTGTCTCAGACAACTGAATTTTGCTGTGTATTTTCCCTTCATTATTTATTATTGGTTTTATGACTGAAACAGTTATTGTCAAATGTATAGATTAAGAAATAACCTTCAAAACAGGTTCTATGCTTATTTTCGTGTACAAGTAACAGTTTTCACATATTACAGCTTACTTAAGTGTGTAGTGTAGTCCGACGTTCAAATATGAACGTTTTGTGTCTAAAACATCTTTATCATTGCAATGAAAACATGCGGTATGTACTGTTTTTCAATGCACTCCCCATTTATTACGATACACGCCAAAATCCCAGAAACTTGTGAATAGCAGTTTCAACGAAGGTTTTTAGTTGTAATACTCGTTATGTGAAAAAAAATTATGTGACAGTAATTGTTTCAGTCGTACGAGTAATAGATGAGGAAATATTTAGCAAAAACTCTTTTTTAAGCCCTGTATTTTTTTCTGCAGTAGGTATAATATAACTATTAACTATTAAATGAACATACAACAAAATTCATTTAACTGGGAAAAAATTTGTAACAATGCTTTTTTGGAATACTGCGACCGGAATATACTACGTTTAAACATATGTATTAAGCTCTATTGCGTGAAAACGGTTGGTTGTATGAAAAAAGTATGTGACCTTTTTGTATTAAATTCCCTAATCTACATATGTAAGTATTTGACAAGAATTCTTATTATGCCGTAAAAGTTTTTCCTTACAATTGATGTATGGCTAGTTTTGATATATTATCTACAATTACTAAATGAAAATATGTACACAAATTTCAGATGGATGGGAGAAAAGTCCTAACTTCAGTACATACGGAGTGTCCCAAAAATAGCGGACTAACGGTGTACTACGGTGTAGAAGAGACTACCGTAAACGTCAGAAAAATGTTTAAAAAATTCTATTGGACTTATTTACTGATTGGGCGGTCCTTGAAAGTGGCACTTAACAGAAAAATTATTTTGAAATATATGTATTAAATTGTGATGACAGCTACCTCTAATCGTACATATTATCGCAAAGTACAGGATTACTCACTACCAATAACTAATCCTGCACAATAGTGAATTTAGAAGCTTTGGAAATCGAAAAAAATATTTTAAATCCACTACGGTAACATTGCAAGGTAATGATGTACGAGTACATCTTTGTTTACATTGTATTACCGTTAATAATAAAAATAATAATAATTTATTTTTTTGTCTGAAAAATTTTGTCCATATTTTTTTCGTGTACATTTAAACATCCTGGATACGGTAGTAAGTAGTTAGTCCACCATTTTTGGGACATCCTGTATACAGGGTGTATCTAAATTGCGTGGGTTAATTTTAACACGTAATAGAGCTTGTTAAATGAAACGTTTTTTCTACTTGAATTTTTTTTACGACAATCCAACTCGAAAATTTTTAACCAATCAAATTGCAATTTTTCAAATTTGGACCAATCAAATTGATTTATAGTGAAAAAACACCGGGCAGAGTAAAAAAACAACCAGCAGAGTGAAAAAACAACTAGTAGTTTTTCAGCGAAAAAATTTATGTAAAAATGAAACGTCAAATTTATTAGGTCAACTCGATACAAATTTTCTCGGTGGATTGTCAAGTCGAATACAATTCGTGGTCTAATTTTTTCCAACAAAATTTGTCATTTAAGACATGAGTAGCTTTTGCAACGAAAATTACACGAGTCGACGAAGGAGACGAGTGTAATTTTCCAAAAGCATTTTGTCATTTTTGTCATTTTGTCATTTAAGACATGAGTAGCTTTTGCTTTTGGAAAATTACACTCGTCTCCTTCGTCGACTCGTGTAATTTTCGTTGCAAAAGCTACTCATGTCTTAAATGACAAATTTTGTTGGAAAAAATTAGACCACTTGTTGTATTATACAGGGTGGAACAAAAGTATCAAATAATCGCTGTAACTTTTTAATTTGAAAAATTATGAAAAAATGTTTAATATAAAAGTTGATTGGTGTATTATCCTGCATCATCTGGTCTTTCTAGTTTGTTCCTATCTTCTTTTGTTTCGCTGTTATGGCAACCAACTTTGGTTTTTTAAATAGCACCCATATATTTTTTGTGTGATTTTCAAACAAGCGTATCTTTCTGTATTTTTATTTATTCTTTTTTCCCCATAATGGTTAAACTGTATTTATGAATACAGAAAGATACGCTTGTTTGAAAATCACACAAAAAATGTATGGGTGCTATTTAATAAACCAAAGTTAGTTGCCATAGCAGCGAAACAAAAGAAGATTGGAACAAACTAGAAAGACCAGATGATGCAGGATAATACACCAATCAACTTTTATATTAAACATTTTTTCATAAATTGTCAAATTAAAAAGTTACAGCCAATATTTGATACTTTTGTTCCATCCTGTATGTAGTTGAAAAAGCGTTATAAATTGATTTAAAATGTGGAATAAATTAGCCATCAAAATTTAAGTACACCCGCCTGTGGGTAAGGGCAAAAAAGTTATGTACACTGTTACAGAAAAAATGAAATGATTGAAATATAAATTCTAATGGTTACACAAAAATAGAGACTAGTTTAATCACACAAAACGATTCGTTTGGTAAAAATTGGGGGGCAAAAAATCTTGGAAAATTTTTGCGAATTTTGCGAACTGTTATTGAGAAAAGTTTCATAAGTTGACGAATTTTTCCATTGCTTAAAATTAACGCACATATTTCAGATACACACACACTACGTATTTTTTGAGCATGACTGGACGAATCTAATGAAAATTCGAAATACGATCAGTCGCTGTGGAATGTTTACTCGTATATACAGCAATAGATAAATGATAACTTACGAAGTGTTCCGCAGTAGGAACACTTCTCTAATTTTAGTTTTATGTTGGTAATGAACGATTATTTTTAGTTAATAAAATACCAGAATAGGTAATACATACTGTATTGTTTGTTTGTTTTTTTGAATTATTCGCCGCTAGAAGGACAGAATCTAAATAGGAGACCGTGTCTCTTTCAAAATTATGGTAGTTGTAAAACTTCGGTTAAAATTGTAGGTTATATCTTGGAGATAATTTAAGAGGCGTTGTATTTCTCATAATAGAAATGTATACGGAATTAAACAGATAAATAGAAAGATAAAAGTTGTTGGTTAAAAAATAATTACACGTAACTATTTTAAACACTGGTTATCTAGAAAATCATAACTATATGTTAATTGCTTACAGTTTTAATATCTTGATTAAGTGCAGCTTTTACAATTAAATGTTCTCGTTGTTTGGAATAAAAAATGACGTATTTCATTTCTTGGAAGTACGAAAAAACATGAAATACGAAATGTTGAGTTATAAACGAATCGAGAAATGTCAAAACATTGTAAACAAATGGACATTTAACTCTTGCCACCGTTTTATCTCTCGTATGTTAAAACAACAGAACTTGCAAAAACCAGTTTCGGAACTGTTAGCTCTTTTTTTGTCATCAAACACTTAAGATTGTTTCTTCGATTTTGGCCTCTCCCAGTGTTCAGATGTTTTATTGCCTAAATTAAGAAATAAATCACTAATGATGTTTACTTTTATATTTTCTCAGAATTGTATATTTCTGGATCATTATCAGTTAAAAACAGTGATAGTCCGACTTGGTCTATGTTTCAGTAGGTATTTTATCATGCTTTTACTACCAACATAAATATTTTTATCGATATTGATTGTTTGAAAATGAATACGTTATCATTTTTAACGTGCTGTCTTCGATCGACTTTTTGTTGTCAGAAATAAGTTCACATGTATTGAAGGAAGTAGATGTGGATTGGGGACTTGTCATTAAGTTGACACTACCAGGAAAAGTTCCTAGGCGCGCTTTAAGGTATTTGGAATTTATGACAGATTTCTCACTAACGTTACAGTTCAATCATAAGTATTAAGCGGCTTTGAGTTTGACAATCCACATCTAAAACGTTTTTACTATAGCATTTACTTATATCTTTTTAAAATATATTTGTAAATTTTCTATTATCGTCATTCTCATTACTATTGTCATTCCAAGTAAAGGGAACAAAATCAACAAACTCACCACCAGGAAATTTTTGTTGGGTGAACTAGTGCGGATTAGTTGATGTCTGCTACAGTGACACTTCTTGTTCCTTTATACATTAACCACCTTGAGTCCAAGCAACAACTGGTCTTTTTTACTCTAAGCGTTATCCATCAACGCGATTGGTTATTAAGCAATGAAGTCACAGTAGATTAAGCGTTCAACACATGATTCATTGAAATTCCTCGCATTTCAACAATAGTAGTTGACAGCAGATGGCCGCTCTCTCAAGATAACAATCACATCCGTCTCACAACGTGTATAATTCTTATATTAAAATGGTTTAGTCTAGTTTGGTCGTAAACCCATCAACTTTGACATGTTTCCCGTGCACTCTTTGGATTAGCGTTGCTACTTGCAATTATAAAATTTATTGCTTCGGACAAGAGTCAAGTTTTACTGTTTTATAAATAATTTCGTTAATTATGTTCTCTCGGAACGATCGAAAGCAATTAAAAGTGGCAGTTTTAATTAGCTACCTGCGTGGACTTGTCGTTCGGAAAATTTATTTCATCGGTCGTGGGGTGTTTATGTGCACTTAATTGATTTTTCAAAACACGTTACAGCCTCAGAACATTCGTACGTACAAGTGTTCAGTTCGTGTGTTCCGATTGATCATCGGCTAATCGAATTTCGCAAAACGTAGCGGAAATATTAAGATAATTACTTTGTGTGTACGTGTATTAAAAGCAAAATTAGATTAGGAGCGCTGCTCATTTAGGACAAAGCTTTCAAGCTCGGAGCTTTTCCAAGCGGAAACCGAAAAATGCTATTGAAGGTTTCTGTACAAAAAACTACAGGATCCGGTTATTTGTGTTACTGTTTTGGTAGATGAAGAGTGTTTTGCCATATTGTGGACGGAGTGTTTTTTTTTTAAATCGCCACGAAGCAAGAGTTTTCTTTCAAATTTTATTGCCGGTTTCTAAATTCAAATCTGTCGTCGACTTCGTTCTCTCAAAATCGGATTTCTCATTCGGCCGCCTTTTCCATCACCACCAGCTTTGAAGTAATTGAAGTTATGCCGAGTTTCGCCAGAGAACGGAGGATATTTAGGCATTCCCCCTTTCGTGGCATAATGTCGACAACACGTCGCCTTAATTTGCTTTAATGAGCGAAAGAGATTGTTAAAAATGAGCTGTGCGTGCACTTGTTCCGCTGTAATTTCTAATATCTGCCGTCTTACAGGCTCGCTCCTTTTCAGCACAATCCAAGTCGAAACTTTCACGTGAACAAACACCGTAGGTATATTCCCTCCGTGTTTCCGTATTTAAACGTTTTAAGAGATGTAATTACGTGAAATTAGTAACTTGTATTCCAGAGGGCCATTAAGTTGGCGCCTCGTTTAAAAATAGACCGCCCAACCGAGATTACTGGTTTTTCGAACGATCCTCCCGCAGGATTCCGATACAACGGTCAATTACTTAACATCTCACTTACTCGGATAAACATTATCATTTGTGCCGCATCGAAGTTGATTAATGTGGAACCGTTTACCGTTCGCTCCGAACCTATGATTTATATTCGACAGGTGGGTGATACTTTAAAATTGCAATTCCAAATCAATTAATCGCTTCGATTGCTGTACCGTTACGGCCTAAACTGCAAGAGTGCGGTTTTTGGTGGCGGTGGAGTCCAAACATGAGCCCACCAACTGTGGCGCCCACCTGGGCAATTCGCTGTGGAAGTTTCGTTGACGACGATGTCTCAGCTAAGTACGCTAAAGGCGTCGATTATGTGGAAAATGTGTTGCGGGTTTAGTGTAATTATCGCTCGGTTCATCTAGAATTTATCACCAAAGCGTTAACTGAATCACGATAATAGAAACCATCGCGAGAACTGGAAGTTTCCGATTCAAGTGCATCAAAATTTACAACGGAATTAATAACTGGTGATTGTGCTTTGTCAGTTCGGCGTTTAATAATTGCGAATTAACAAAAAAAAAGGTATAAGCGAATCAGTTTTAAATTGTGAATGTTGAACGACATAAAACAGAGTTTTGCAGAAGTGACTATTGATCTAAAGCGAATCACGCGACCGAGCGAAATTGGAATTATTTAAATTAATCAAGCAATTTGTAGATTAGTTTTATTGAAGACGATCAAAAGAAAATGCTTTTACGGGTGCACTAGCATAGAATAATTTGTTCAAAGCTCCAACAAATTGGGTTTGCTACTAAAATTAACTTTCGCGCAGATTTAATGCAGGCGGATTTTGAAAAAATCGCCCTCGCGGATATAAACAAAATGTCGAGCAAATCTTAACAATGGGTTCGTTTAAAGAAAGATAACGCGATCTAATTTATGTCAACACAATATCGTATTAAAGTAATTGGTTCTGGTGTGGCGCAACGCCACTAGAATTAATGTTTTAATTAAAGTCCCATGCATTGTCATAAAGTTAATCGTTACGTTTAAACTGGTCCGAGTCGGAGTAACATTCGGATAAAGGCGCTGTTTTCGACAGAAA
The DNA here is from genome assembly GCF_963966145.1 of Tenebrio molitor. Taxonomy (NCBI): domain Eukaryota; kingdom Metazoa; phylum Arthropoda; class Insecta; order Coleoptera; family Tenebrionidae; genus Tenebrio; species Tenebrio molitor. Next base: position 16,216,104 of record NC_091051.1, on the reverse strand, counting down.
TGTGGATAAAAAGTGGAGCAAGACATTCCAGCAAAGGTGAAAGGTGAAGAGGGCGCCGGCACCCCGTATTTGTGAAGTTTTCCCAACACAAGATGTCTTAAATTCCCCCATTAAAACCTTGTCAGAAGGAGCTCGACGTAATTTGTGATGCGGAGGCAAAAATGAATTGACCTCTTTTATGAATTATTTATGGCCCCTGGAAACGAGGTGAAAAAAGCTAAAAGGGTTTCAGTATCGGCTGGAGAATTTCGAACGCGAAAAAAATGTGTTGGAATGCGAAACGAGGAATTAAACGATAACGACTCTGTTCGTTTAATTCGAGTGGCAGTCTGGTGATAATTTGCATTAGAAATTTGGTTGTGTCAAGAACCGACCTAGAACTGTCTCGTCATAAATCAGAATTCGCTCGATTTCAACAATCGGAATAAAAAACTCTTCATCTCGAGTTGGTTTGAAATTGGTGGAAAGATCGTTCGTTGTTTTTCCTGGTGGATTTTTTCAACTGGAATAACAAACATCAAACGATCATGAACAGGCGTGCATCTAATCCTGACACTGACAGTGAATGTACAAATCTCTTTGTGTATTTATTGGGTTTTATCTTGTTGAAAACGTCAAGTTCACGTGAGCGTTTTGTAACGATAATAAGATAACATCTGTAATAAAGATACAAGATAACCTTGACCACTTATGTCTCGAATAATAATTACCCAAATCGAAAACAAACGTGGATGCGACCGTTTCACCAAATTAAAAATGATCGTAAAACGGTCATTAATATTTGTGATGCATATTTTGTGCGTGATGGAGCGCCACGTACAAATTCCAGGCGGTGATCATTTGATGTGTGCTTAGGCGAACCTATTAAAATAACTAGTTGGCACTTAAACGTAATGCCTAATTTATATGAATATTTAAGATAATGTACTTCACACAAAGACGGATCGCTCCTCCGAGGATGCGGAGGCGTCGACATCGGGTTTTTATGCCGCGACTCGAGCACCGAACACCGGTGGGTTCGTTGTTGAACGATTAGTCAGGAAACCGTGAGCGATTACGTCTTCGCCACAGCACTATGTATTTACCGGAACTTTTCGGTCTCTAATTGAATCAACACTTGTCGGGTGAAAGTCGGAGTGGAGCGTCCGCTTTGTCGTGCAAAGACCTGTACAAGAGGGGTCGTAGAAAACGAGCAACCGACGACAATAACTCCGCGTTTCGATGGCAAACAGGAAGCCAGCTCTTCGACAAGCAAAGACGTCATCTTTTGATCGTAAGCCAGCACCACAATAAACGCCCACGATTTAGTTATGTGTCGACGCTGTTACATATCATCAACGTCACGCGAACGTACACTCGCCAACATGTACGAGGACTAGAACGAATCAGTTTTGTTATAATTAATTCAGCCGATTGCCTCGATATGTAGGATGTGTTTATACGGAGAGAGTTTACATTATTAATGGTCACTTTTCAATTAATTGGAGCTTTTAAATCGCGCCGTTAAAAATGTAAATCGCGACGTTAAAGAGTCGTAGGATAGTGAAACGAGAATGATCTCTGGTTGCTAAAAGAAGTCGACTTCATTGGCAGATTTCCAGTGGAAACGAGACAATTTGCAAAAGTGCCTAACCAGTTGTTAAAATTCCCAGACAGGAACTAAAAGTATGCAAAATTTAGTTCGCAGTTTTGTTTTTGCGGGGATCCTGGCATTAAGAGAGAAACGTCGAAATTAATACGCGGAAACGTACAAAAAACACATCGTTTTTTTTTCATTTTTCTGCAACATACTCTTATTTTAGAGATTCGTTGTGGTGGAGCTGCATCCTGTTAAAAGCAAAGACTGACTTATTCGATCTAATACATACCTACTTTGGTTTATTTTTACATCGGGTACTTTGGGTTTTATAATAATCGAAGATGAAAGGAATGACACTTTTCTTAAATTCGAATAACACGAAGTCGGATTGGTATATAATGGAGTATGTACTTAAATTAATTAACAATAAAATAATAAGTAAAAACACATTAATCTCGCAAATCTAATCAGGCCTCAAACATCGGATATTGAAATACTAACCTCGCAAAATGATTTCAAACTCTTAATAGATAAGTGGCTAGGTTAATAAAATAACGCAAATTTGTATTTTAAGTTTGAATAATAATTTTTTTTCACGATCGGGAGTAGAAATCAACTTTTCGGATGTCAACATCGTGACAGAAGTAGAGCATTTTCTCCCTAGGGAGCAAATATTTGCTCCCTAGGGAGTTTTCATTTTTTTGACAGTTGTGACAAAAATCTAATGGGAGTTTTCATTTTTTTTGACTGTTGTGACAAAAATCTAATTGTGTTGTCAAGGCAACTACTAATTCCATTAAATTCATCGAAAGATGACAACTCATTTGTCATCATTTTTGAACGATTAATCACTGTTGGGTGGTGATATTAGCCGTTCAAATGATATAGTCGTCTTTGTATAACTACTTAAAAACTTTATTGTATGACAAAATGTTGATGTACAAGTGTTAAGTACCAAGGATAGTGGTAGACTCTGGTTTTTACCGCTATATCTCGACTTAAATAAGGGTGGGTGATTTCACCCCTCTCACAAAGAAAGTAGGCAGGACTACCTGCTACAGTACCTCTTTCTAACAATAACATTCAAAATTACATTATTTTGTACATATACCGCCCCCCTTGAAGGCACGGACTTCAAAAATATTGGAATTAGCAAAGATCGAACATGGTTATTAGAAAAAGGATTGTTACATAATAAACATGACAAAAAACATTAAAAAATACAAACATTGAAGTTAATTGTAAAAAAAGGGTTAATGCATAATTATAACAAATATTTACACGATACAAACATAGTCTATTCATTCGCTGGCAGAACGCACACCTTTCGCGTGGCTCTTTTGAAGATGCCATTGACAGTCTTTACGGACACTACGCGCACAACACCGTCACTTCCGGGATGAAGTTCTACGATGCGTCCCAATTTCCATTGTAGTGGCGGCGTGTTGTCCTCAACTAGGATCACCATGGAACCAACTTCCAAGGCGGGGGTAGACGGTCTGGAACCGGAACCACGGAGCTGCTTGGAACGATTGATGTTTTGAACAAGGTACTCCCTTTGCCAGCGGTGCCAAAAGTGCTGCCTCATCTGTTCCACTCTTTGCCATTGCGTCAATCGGTTGATCCTCGTCGTCGTAAGATCTCTTTCGCTTATAGAAGTTAATGGCTCTCCGATGAGGAAGTGACCAGGGGTTATGGGATTAAGGTCATTAGGATCGTTACTCAAGGGACACAAAGGTCTGGAGTTTAGGACTGCTTCAATTCTTGTTAACAGGGTATACAATTCTTCGTAGGAAAGCACGACTTCTCCAATTGTTCTCTTTAAATGACCTTTAATGGATTTTACGTTTATTTCCCAAATACCGCCCATGTGCGGGGATCTGGGGGGAATGAAATGCCACGAGATACCCTTATTAGCCAGATTTTCTGTAATTTGACTAAATGAAGCTGACTTTAGAAATGTTCTTAGTTCCAGTAATTCTCTATTGGCGCCAACGAAATTTGTAGCATTGTCCGAATAAAGATGGTACACATGACCACGTCTTGATATGAAGCGTTTTAGCGCATTCAAAAAGGTTTGAGTCGTTAAGTCACCAACTAGTTCTAAATGAACGGCTTTAGTTGAAAAACAGACAAAGACGCAAATATATGCCTTCACAGTACGCTTACTGCGACCACGACATTCCTTGATGTAAATAGGCCCGGCATAATCTACGCCACTGATTGAAAATGGTCTGGTTGGTTCGACACGGGATTTGGGCAAATTACCCATAATAGGATACATAACGCTTGGTTTGACTTTAAAACATTGCAAACACTGGTGCAAAATCTTGCGTACCACACTGCGTGGAGAAATTATCCAAAAATTTTGACGTAACGCGGCTAAAGTTCCCTGAACACCAGCGTGCAGTTGCTCAATGTGCACGTGTTTGACTAATGCCTTAATCAAATGGTGATCGTTTGGTAGCACGATGGGATGTTTGACATCGTAAGTTAAGGATGAGTTTTGCAACCTACCTCCCGCGCGAATTAAATTATCATTCTTGTCGAGAAAAATATTTAAGCACAGTAAACGTGATTTCTTGTTAATCGGTTTGTTTTGTTTAAGGCAAGCTAATTCATCGTTGAATGCAACTTCTTGAATTAAACGCATGATGGCCTTCATGGAATCTTTTAATTCTTCACATGTTAAAGAACTAGAGATTTGCCTTTGGTTTGGCTTCCTACAATTGTTGATGAACCGTAATACCCATGACATTACGCGTTCAGTTTTTTTGTAATTTGAAAATTTTGTAAGAAGCGGTAGTTGTCTTTCGCGAGAATGAATATTGGTCAGAGTGACAGTTCGCCGTTCTGGAATTTCAATATCCGAAAGATTTACGTTAGATACGGGCCAAGTGTCGTTGTTTTCTGACAGCCAATCAGGACCGTTCCACCACAGTTTATTAGTTTTGAGTTGACCAGGTAAAGCACCTCGGCTTAGTACATCCGCAGGGTTACTTTCGCTTTTGACATGATACCAATCTTTCGCATCCGTTAGCGTTTGAATTTCGGAAACTCGATTTCCTACAAATGTTTGTAAGTTTGAAGATGTAGCGTTTATCCATGCCAGAACGACTGTGGAATCTGTCCAGAGAAATTGCTGATCAATTTTGACATTTATCGTTCGTAAAACTGTATTAAATAATCGCGACAACGTTAAGGCGGCACACAGCTCCAAGCGTGGTAACGTAACAGCGCGAAGAGGAGCCACACGAGATTTAGCGCAAATTAAGTGAACTTGATGATTGCCACTATGATCAGTTGTTCTTAGATAGACAGCAGCGCCATATGCGATTTGTGATGCGTCACCAAAACCATGTAGTTGCACCTGTACGGGGCTTGATTTTATTATGTTTCTGGGAATTTCGATTTCGTTTAAGTGAGCGAGTTCTTGCAAGATCTTAACCCATGCACAATAAATAGTTTCAGGTAATAGATCGTCCCATCCAATTTTCAAACTCCAGCACTGTTGAAGGATTATTTTTGCTTTTACTACTACTGGCGCCACAAGACCCAATGGATCGAATACCTGGGCAGTTTTAGACAGGATTTCGCGTTTTGTTAGTCTTTTCGGAATGTCGCACTGTTTTACCTGATAGCGTAACGAATCGTGATTAGGATTCCAAAAAAGCCCTAACGTTTTAGTGTAAGCATCCTTATCGAAACTGACGTTGAGATTAGGCTCGTGACTATCTGGAATTAATGCAGGATGATTGGCGGCCCATTTACGTAATAAGAAACCACCATGAGCTAAAATTTGAATTATTTGATCTCGTAAAGTGATTAGGTTTTCAAGTGAGTCTCCTCCCGTCAGAAGATCGTCTACGTAAAAATCCTGTTGAATTGCTTTAGCGGCTTCCGGGTACTGATTTGCGTTTTGAAGAGCTAGTTCTTTAAGACATCTTGTTGCTAGAAAACTGGCCGGTTTTGTACCGTAGGTTAGAGTGGTTAATCTATACGTTTTTAGCGGATCTTCGGTGTTCTCGCGCCAAACAATTCGTTGATAGTCACTGTGATCGGGATGTATTTCTATCATACGGTACATTTTAGCTATGTCCCCGTTTACGACGTATTTAAAAGTTCTGAATCTCAACAAAATTGCAAAAAGCTCTGGCTGGATTGTAGGTCCTGCCATAAGATTGTCATTTAGACTTAATGCATCAGCTGAGCGAAATGACGCGTTAAAAACAACTCTTAACTTGGTCGATGTAGAATCCTTGAGTACCGCGTGATGGGGCAAATATGTACAGTTCGGTTTATTTAATTCGCAACCCGGAACTTCCTCCATGTGACCCAAAGAGATGTAATCCCGCATGAATTGCACATAATCTGATTTTAGTGTAGGCCTTTTGTTTAGGTTTCGTTCCAGATTGTTAAAAAACTTTACAGCACTATCGCGGTTTGACTTGAGAATTGGAGGATCATTTTTTAATGGCAGTTTAACAAGAAACTTTCCGTTTGTTTGTCTGCACGTATTTTGAATAAAATGTTGCTCGCACATAATCTCTTCATTTGAAAAGCATTTTTGTTCGGAAGGGTTGCTGCATTGTTCTAGTTCGAAGAATTTTTGCATCTGGTTCTCTAAAATGTCGCTTACCGACGTTAGAGAAAGCGAGCAGGTGCTTGAGCTATTGTTATTGTTCATATTTAGTGACCCACCCGCAATGAAACCTAAATGGGTATTTTGCAGCATTAGTTTGTTATGGTTCTTCAGTGTTATTTCCTTGCGGTCTTGACATAAAAGGTTCCAAAACAAATCAGCCCCGATAAGTAAGTCTACTGGTGCAGTTTCTAAGAATTTCGGATCGGCTAGCTGTAATTCCTTTGGAATATTTATTGCAGACATGTTTATGGTCACCAGGGGAAGATTTTCGGTTATTTTTTCCAGAACAAAACAACTTAAGTTCGCCGAAAACTTATTGTACTGAGACTTGATGTTTACCTGGACGGCCTGTTTGATGTTCGTCGAAATTTGACCAATTCCGCCAACGGTTATATTTACGGCTTTCTGCTGTAGACGTAATTTTTTGGAAAATGATGACGTAATATAACTGTTCATGGACCCTGCATCCAGGAGAGCTCTACATTTATGTGACTTATTATTACGATCTTCTATGAGAACGATCGCGGTTGATAACAAAATAATTGATGATTGGGACCTCATAGAATGAGCGTTTAAACTTTCTACCTGTGCTGGTGTTTCATTGGTTTGCGTGATTTGTCTTTCTTTGTGAAGCAGCGTATTGTGGCTTTGATTGCATTTACGGCATTTGAATTTGGACTGACAGTTGTTAACAAAATGGTTGGTTCTTAGACAATTAAGACATAACTTCAGGTTTCGAGCTTGAGCGTTTCTTTCCTCTACATTTAATTTTGTAAATTCATTGCACTGAAAGATTGTATGATCGTCATTTTTACAAAATGTACAATGTAGTTTGTTTGTGGCAACATAAGATGTAGTGCTTCGTTTTTGTGACATATTGTTTTTTGCATTATTGTGATTCGGATTGACGTTCGATTTGGGGTGCAATAGATTTAAGGATTCCAACAACTGACATTTCTTTTCTAAAAATTCGATCGTTTGACCGTAAGTTGGAACCTCGTCGGTTAATGTAGCCTGCCATTCTCTTGCAAGATTGTCGTCTAATTTGTCCACAATTATTACGACTAGAAGAGCGTGCCAAGTATCAATCGGTACTTCTAGCTGTCTTAACGCGGCAACATTTGAATTCAACGTATCTAAAAAACACCTAAGTGACGAATGCGAGGCTTTAATTACTTGGGGTGCCTTTGCGATGGCTATTATGTGATCGTGAACGATCAGCCGTTTGTTGCAGAACCGTTTCTTTAAGATATCCCACGCTACATTATAATTTTCTGATGACACCGTTAATGACTCGACTGCTCGCAAAGCTTCACCAGATAAACATGATCGCAAATATTGGAAACGTTGACAGTTGTTTAGCATGTTGTTTTCGTCTTCAATAATGGATTTAAATGAATTTTGAAATGACAACCATTCCTTATAGCAACCAGTGAAAGATTTTAAATTTAAAGTTGGCAGATTCAATTTGATTGATTGATCACGATTAGAGCAATGTGAATTAGCGCTGGAACAACTACCGTTAGGATTCGCTGTGGCCGCAGTGTGCGGTGGAGGCGTCGTTTGTCTAATTTTTGTTTGAATTGATGATAATACATCGAGATACTTTAAATCAATTTCGTCGCGGTCCTGAGTCTGTGTCTCAATCGCCTCTGATGAAAGATCGAGTGATTCAATTTCAGTCTGTACCTCGTCATATTCTTTGAATATTTGTTCGATGAATGTTTTTCTAGTTTCTAGTGGAGACACATCATTATCATTTGATTGAAAATTAGACACAAAGTTCTGAATACGCGTAATTCTAGCTTTTAATGAGGTTCTTTTCCTTTTTAGAGCCTCTAATTTGGCAATTGATTCATCTAATAAGGATGTCTCGGGCATAATGATTGATTTGATTTACGTGGTCGAGATGAAAATTTGCGAAATTAGGAACAATAGAAAAAGTCGTACGTAGTAATGCAGTTTGGAAGGGAAATTGAAAGGATTGAGAGCCACTAACCTTTGTTGATGTCTTGAGTGATGATCGCTTCGCTGCTACCCAATTCGGTGACTATTCGTGCTGCCCTTTTGCCCTTGCTGAAGGTGACGAAATCGTTGCTGCCCTCTGGGTGTCGAAACTGTTTCTTGAATTGTTGTTGTATTACACTTGTTATTACACTAGACGACCGTCGTGTGATATGGATTTAATCATCCGGCTCGAAGGACCAAAATTATGAACGATTAATCACTGTTGGGTGGTGATATTAGCCGTTCAAATGATATAGTCGTCTTTGTATAACTACTTAAAAACTTTATTGTATGACAAAATGTTGATGTACAAGTGTTAAGTACCAAGGATAGTGGTAGACTCTGGTTTTTACCGCTATATCTCGACTTAAATAAGGGTGGGTGATTTCACCCCTCTCACAAAGAAAGTAGGCAGGACTACCTGCTACAGTACCTCTTTCTAACAATAACATTCAAAATTACATTATTTTGTACAATTTTTTTATTCTTAAAATTTGAGATTTTTGTGCTGTTTCTACTCCCTACCGTGAAAAAAATAGTATATATACTTCTGGAGAGAATGCTCATTTTTCCCTCGGTGCTTTGTAGCTTAGGAAAAATCATGCATTTCTCTCCCTCAATATATAATATACTACATATTAGGTACGATTATAATAGGTGAAGCTTCTTGGGAGTAAGTTATGTTTATGTAGGTACTTACGTGCATGTTTATGCAATATTGTACAATGTTTTATTAAAATAATAACAAATTAAGATTTCAGAACAAATTGTTTACGAGCATTTAATTATAATAATAAAATAATAATAATAATAACTTGTAAGTCAACACCTCATAGCTTTATTACTTGATTTCACAATTTTCTGTGATCCATAATGTAGCATAAACACACTCCGGAGTGGATGTCGTGGAAAGTGGGCGTAATGCACAGTAACTGATAATACAACATATACGAATTATCACTACTTGATAGAAATATCCGCAATGATAAACAAATCCTCGATGCCGTGCCCCATTTTATAATAATTTATTGACACGCAGGCTCTTGAGCGCCCAGGAAAGAATGTAACAATAAAAAATTAAATAGGTAAATTACGAATCGTGTGGTACCCTTAATGTAAGAAAATAAAAATAATGATTACACAACTAACTGACCCAATTCTAAATCCTAAACCCTAGAGACCTCTTAACGCATTAACTACACCTACACGCATTGCACGTAAATATCCTACAGTGTTGTTTGTTACATGAAACGGCAAATTCTTCTCCTAAATCCGAACGAGTTTTCGTAGAATTAGTCTATAGAATTTAAGGACTGTCCTTTTCGAGGAGTACCTTTCAAGTTCGTATCTCCATACTTAAACTTTGAAAGCCGTTCTTGCACTGTTCCGTTTTTTTTTTTGCAAATATCTCCAAAAGCCCTTTACAAATTGCGAGCCAATTCTGTTGTAGGAAACCCCCATTTTAATTAGTAAAATGCCAAAACTCTCAGATCATATTTTTACATAATCGGTTACGGTACGCTGAAGAGGCAATTCTTTATTCTTTTCTGTAGGAATAAATTGTACGAAGTGCAACAAAAAACTGACATGCGGCGTCTGGGCAGGAGTTGCAGTAACTGGAAAAATTTCGTGATGACCTAATACATTATTATCGTTTTAGGAGTTTACTGATTGTGAGAATATTTTTTTTCCAACGTCAAGTCTGAAAATGACATTTCCATCACTCAATTTAGAGATGAAAGTAGGCGTTTGCATCACATGTGAGGAAAGTAAATCACTTCCCTCACTAGTGGGGAAAGTAAAACAAAAATTTGATCCCCATTTAGGTATGTACATACTTTCTTTAAAATAACGTTCAAATATACATTTGTAAGAATTCTTTATTAACAATTAGCACTTACAAAGATACTTAACTTTTTTCATCAGTATTATAGAAATTAAATGTACAATTTTTTACACGAATTAAAACTCCAAATGTTCCTGTTTTTTTTTCCTAAATAACGTGTCGGTACAGAGCTTGACGTTAAAGCCAAACTAGCGCTTCTTGCTACTTGTCTCCATCTCAGTAACGCATTGTATTCCTTTCCGTAGCGTGCTCGAGATTTTATAGGTAATAACTCCAAAGATACCTAGTTCGCTGCTTCTTTAATTTCTGTATTTGGTAAATTTACAACACTATCTTCTACTTCCATCACTATTTGTTTAGTAAATTCTGATTGCTTTTCAAGTTTTGGTAAAAACACGACTTGACATTCATTAATTAAATTTTATTGTTTACTGTGAGCATGGAAACGTGATTTTCAAATTTTACTTGTATGTTGATTTGTATAAAATAATAAATTGATAATCCTATGCAAGATAAACCGAAAGCTCTTGACGTTGGAAAAAATAGTATGTTATATAGGTACGTGAGGAAAGGTCCATTGCTAAACTTGAATGATTAGATCAACTCGCTATCGCTCGTGATCCAATTGTCATTCTCGTTTAGCAATGCATCCCTTTCCTCACTTATACAGTGCATTTTTTTTAACTGTTGCCATAGGGAATTGCATGGTAAAACTTTTACCCCCTGTTAACTTTTGTTCTGATGAAAATATTCAAACCATTTTTGGAACAAAGTTGGAAGATTTTTTAAACTATCGGATAGTTTACAATTCAATATCCTAAACTGTTGAAAAAGTTGTGAAAAAAAATTTTAAAGCGCGCCGGAATAATAGTGCGTCGAGCGGCCGCCAGAATAGCGTCCCTGTCGGCTCAACTCAACCAGCACCTGACCCATGACCTGACCAAATTCCATTACAGTGCGACACTTACAAAATAGTCGAAGAAAAACATTTCGAACAATTCCTTTGATAATAATTTCTGTTAATTTGTTGAATTATTTGTGCGTTAACGTTTTTACGTTTGGTTTTTTTTATAAACATATTTAATCATAGCCACGAGAAGATCTCGCTATTTATTTTTTAAATGAAACTGACAAAAATCAAAAGTGGGGATAGGCAGTTGCTGGTTGAGCCGACAAGGACGCTATTCTGGCGGCCGCTCGACGTACTATTATTCCGGCGTGCTTTCAAATATTTTTGTCACAACTTTTTCGACAGTTTAGGATATTGAATTGTAATCTATCCGATAGTTTAAAAAATCTTCCAACTTTGTTCCAAAAATGGTTTGAATATTTTCATCAGAACAAAAGTTAACAGGGGGTATAAATTTTACCATGCAATTCCCTATGGCAACAGTTAAAAAAAATGCACCGTATAACAATATACTATATTTGATTAATAACATTAAACAATATTTAAATATGTATGTACTTCTATCAAATTTAGTTGAATGCGTTTACAAATTGCGAAAACATTCTTCTCTCTGTAAATATTTATGAATTTATAAAAATTGAGTATCATTTAGTATCACCCGCCTTGGAGGAATTTATTTGCTTTAGAATGCAGCATCCAGATACTTTCTAGTCTTCAATAAGTATTTTTAAATTTAATTTTTCTTGGCCAGTTACTTAATTATTAATGGCACGTAAAGGTTGAGAATTTTCAACATTTTTTCCTATCATTCCATTCATTTGACAATACATACCTCTCTGATCACGGCAAATTTTTGTTTTTTCAATTGCATTACTTGCAGTGCTAGAGGGGAAGCCTGCTGAAGGTTAGGGTGTTTTCTTACTATTAGATAATTTAATTGTTTACATGTTGGGTTTAAAAATATACATTGTGACAACCTGTTCTTGTATACATTTTGATGGGTTGTGGATAATGATGTTTTGGATAATCTTGACCCTTTCGATCTCTTCAGTAATTCCTGATATGTAACTTGTAACAGAAGGGCAACTATAAGAATAGAATAGAGGTGAGGGATAGGACTGAGAATGTTTGTGATCGGGTTTCGTTAAGTGGTTTTATGGGTGACGTGGGCCAGATGAGTATGTAGAGTACCTTCTACAATCTCCTGCGGGACTACATGAAGGTCCGGGAATGTTGAAGGAATCTTGAGGAGAGTAAAGCTGTTGGAGGGTGCGTCTATTTTAATATAGAACTTTTAGGGATACTGTTGGGGGGTGTAGTATTCGTGCAAACAGTGGAGATCGTTGTATCGGAGTTTCGGGTAACATAATTTCATTGAAGACCGGCTTGTATAGGAATAATACTGATCTCTTGGTGGACTCGCTTCCTTCTCACAGTTCGTCATGGTCTCCATACCCTTTTGTTAGAGCGAGGCTTAGGTGGGCGGATGAAGGATTTCTAGTTCGGTTGAAAGCTTGAGGGTTGCATCCTTGGAGGCATCCTAGGATGTGGTGTTGCTTTTTTGAGGTTTTTTTTTTTAAGTTTCTCACACTTCCATGTAAAGGAAACATTTGTGGAAGAATGTGACGTTGAGGGAACGCATGGATTTATATTTGGAAATTGAGAAATTGAGGGGAGAGACCTTTTGGTTTTGCAAATAACGGTGATGGCAGTTGGTTTTGGAATCAATGTTTCAATAACAGATCTTGACCAAATTTTCACAATAGTACCTAGTTTATTTGACGAGTTCTTGTGTAAATTGGGGTTTTTTGGCACGAGTGGGCCAGTTTAAAACGCTCGTTATCACTCACTATTAACTGACAAAATTCCATGTCAACTATATTAAAGAATATACTTGTAACTCTTGAATGGTAGGTACTACGTAGAATATTGGACTTGAAGAATATAGAGATATAACGTCTTTATTTCTATCTATATTTGCTGAGAATAAGCTGATTTGAGAAAATGAAACATCCCCTTCTGATAATGTTTTATTCAAAGCCATAGACTATTATTAATAGTATACGGCGAAATATTAATTTTCTCGAATGTTCGGTAGGAATTTTCCACATGGGAAGAGGATTTTCATGAGCAGCTTAGCCTTTTTATAAGGAGATTTCTTTTCGTTTAACAACTTCATAGAGTGTTGTAGCTAATACCAATTTCGAGAGTTGGTTAACGTGATGGAGTTCGCTGTTTTATACGATACTTAACAACATATTGTCTGAGAAATTTTTACGAAAATATTTAATATAAAATTTCCTGGGTATTAAATTTCTCCGTCATATTTTTAAAATGTTAAAACCACCAACGCACTTTTTATATTTGTTTTTTTGTTTGGTTTGTGTAGTGGTTAATTAAAATGGCATTAGCCCATATTCATCCGGCTCGAATATGGTCCATTGAAATAAATTCCATGCCAAATATGAAATTAGTTTCATTAATAGCGAACGAATATTCAACAGCGGCATTATTGAACTGTTAAACATTAATTAATGAAACACCTAGCTCTTTCGGTGTTCGCTACTGTGAACCCTCGAGGTCAGAGATGGACGATAGCTTGATAATAAATAGCATCGTAGATCATGTGGGATCAGCGAGTTGCAAAACCGAAAAATAAGAACACAACAATAATTAATGAAAGACTAACGATGAAAGGGGCGTTAAAATTACAACCGAGATGGATTATTACGGATTGCGCAACACAAATACACGACAACTTGGAATTTAGTCTGCAAGGTAAAAGAGTTATTCTTATCCTCGTTATTATTTATTAACGAAGCGTGAAAATTCGAAACTTGAAGGAATGATTGTTATGAGCTTGTCAGTTTAATTATTTATCCAGATATTTATTTATTAAGTGTAAGTAGACAAGGTAGTTTTGTTACAAGCAACAAGAGTTTACCCAGTTTGTCTCGATAATTTAAATGCTGGTCTAGTTGTAACCGTTTGAATTAGATGAAAGTGTTGTGTTTAAAAATAAAAACAGCTATTTTGGTAACTGAACGATTAGTAGTCAAATGTCATGGCAACAAGTTAACCTATATTGCCTGCCGGTGGACTTGAGAACAAGATCGCCCATTTTTTCAGTCGGAAGACTCGACTGTAGATGCGGAGTCGGTACAAATTCAGAGTTGATTGTCTTTGTAATTTTCCGCAAGAAAAATTTAAATTTACGTCGGTGTTCTTGTTTCGATTACAAGTAGTTGCGGCCGTTGCGCGGACGATACATTCCTACTTAATTGTGTTCTCCGCGGAGGATTTATTAGGTTGAAGTCCCGGAAGAAATGTTGTTGACTTTAGTCCGAAGGTTTCTCGACGAAAACACTGACGTTCCCGACATCGAGGCCGCGTTAAATAAAGTCGGTAATTTATTTTATTGATTTGAAGAAAAGAGAACTGGTAGGATTAGCATAAGAGTTTTTTTCTTCTTCCATTCCATATAAAACGTGTACACTCGTTATAGTTTCTACCGTATGATTTTCCCGAAGGGGGCTTATGGTGTGTTTGGGCGTTTATCAGCATGAGGTTAATCAGATGGTGTATCAAATTACACAAATTCTTGCGTTGTTAATGTGGCCTTAAAAACGAGCCAGCTTGTTAACAAGTTAAATATTACACATGTAATTATCTTGCATAACATGTGGCAGTAACTGTACTAAATGTGATTAATGGAACGGACCGATCTGATTACTCATTTGTTGGTGTTGTTATTCCTCTTCTGGGGTGCAGTTGTTTACTGTAGCTAATGAAGATTTTCTTTTTCAGGTAAGGACTCGTAATCCACTCCTGCAGACGTTGGTAACGTACTCAGCTTTCCACCGTAATGTCCCCCATTATTTAAGTCAGTCAGACAGAACAGCGTACGTCTGTTTAAACCTTAATTCATGCAATTCTAAATAAGGCAGCAGATGCTAACTATTTTTAAATCCACTCCTAATCATTGGATTCATATCTTTCCGACCTCAAAATAGAGCAAGCTGTCGCACTTAAATAACTTTAAATGACTGTCATTTTAAAAGGCGCATCTGCCAGCCAAGACGCAACTATCGATTCCAGAGGGATGAAATTACTCTTTCTGAGGTCTAGAAGAGGCGACACATGTTATTGTTATGTGTATCTCGGATGGCACTCTTCAAACGCGTATTTTCATTACGTGCGGTTTAAGTGTGTTGGTCGGACACCTGTTCGGTCATCGCTTATGATTGTGTGAGGATGCTCTAACCTGTTGGTGGTCTTCGTGACAAGGTCGAAGGAAAAGGCTAATTGCGAGATAGTCGTCTTATTAGCATGGTGTAATCCGTTTAAGAATTTTTGTTGGAGCGCAGAGCGGCTTATAAATTTAAGAAATCTTAAAAACGGTAGGAGGACGAAATTGAGAAAGTTTCAATTTTAGAAGCACCGTCGCTCTTTCTTTGTCGTTTTTTCGATTCTTCTTGAGTCGGTTAAGTTATTAATTCAACTAATTCAAAAAGTAATACATATTTTTTTAAATCCTTTGCTACACTTCCGCTTTGGTCGCTAGTTAGTTCATTACATATGAAATGTGTTTTTTTCTGTAATAAGGGAATTAATGATTTGAAAATTCACTATTAGATCTGAGATAGTTGAGCTGTTTTTTTAAGGAATCTTGGTTTAGTTGCAAAGAATAAATGACTTAAGACCATGTCCGCACAAAATTGTTTATCCAATTCTAATACACAAATTAAAGAAACAAATTTGTATTGTAATCCTGGGTCTTTTTACAAGCACATCTTGTTAATTGCGATCTCTTTTACAAGAATCTCGCAATAAGTGATAACTATATACGAGTACTTGCAAGTTTAAAGGAGAATGTTAAAAGTAGGTACATACATATACCGGGTGTAGAATTGGTTTACGAGACATAGGATTTTACATGTAAAAATAAAGAGTTTCAATTATTGGCTCCCCTAATAATTTTATGCCAAAATAGTTAAAATGAAAGTTAGAGAGAATTAAAAATACTGTCTAATTCCACTCTTTGTTTTTTCCTAACATCTTGTGGTACTGAAAGAAAAGCAAGAAAGGGGTTAACCCAAAAAAAAGTAGCACTAGCCATGAAATTTGAGTTTTAAAATACTATGTATTTGTCGGATGGTTTCTCTATTATTTAATTGTCTTTTCATTTGCCCTTCAAATGAAGTCGTACAGGACTACAGGATGAATGAGAAGGTATCTTCCATTAAATGCTCAAACTTCTCTACAATTTTTCCAATTGTTTCTGTGGCAGGAATTGATTGGTCTGGGAAACCTGAAGCAAATGTTGCTTGGAAGTTGCTTAAAAAAGATCCTCCTTAATAACATTTAAAGAAAAAAATACAATTTCATGCTTAGTAGTCCTTTTTACTGTTTTTGTGTCAACTTCTTTCTTGCCTTTCTTCCAGTACCACAAGATGTTAGAAAAAAAGTAAGACCGAAATTAGGCAGTAATTTTAATTCTCTCCAACGTTCATTTTAACTATTTTGCCGTAAAATTAATAGGGGAGCCAATAACTAAAACTCTTTATTTTTACATGTAAAATCCTATGTCTCCTAAACTAATTCTACACCCGGTATGTATCAATTTTGGTGTAAAGATTTGTTTTTGACAAAAGTGTTTTATAGAATTTTGGGTAGAAATTATTTATAATTTATATTTACGTTCTCTACGTGGAAATGTCAAAACCAAGCATCCCAAAAAAAGAAAACTACATATGTATCTCCATTAGATAGTCACTTGTTTACAAGCATTGATTGTTTCACAGTTTTGGTGTAGGTACAAATTAATTATCGAAAAATAAGAACGTTGGCCTCGAGCTCCAAGATTTTACATTTTTACATTTTAAGGGAAGAACATGAAAATAGCTGAAAATCAGTACATACATATAATTTTTCTCGTTGAACAAAACCAAAGTTTACCTAATTTTATTACAAGTAATTTTTTGCCACAATTATGTTCTGATACGAGTCTTATAAGAAGCATTTTCTAGCACGCACGGCTTTAGGGCACGACGAGCTTGCGGAGTGTGCTACAGAATGCCTTATAAACGAGATATCATACACTATTTCTTCTACAGGGTTATTCTAAATGATTGTAGTCGAAGTAGGCTATGTCCATGTTATTACATTTTTGCCGCTTTCATGTGAACTGTCAGTTGTGTCGCTGTCACTGTCATTTTTTAGGCGATAAGTGCGGTGATCAGGATTTTATTTATTTTTGTTAAATTAACGATTGAATCCAGAAATATTGAGTTGTTCTACAATCAATTTTAAAAATATTGAGTTGTTTTGCACCAAATTTAACACATCATTTTGATGATTTTTTTATGTGGAGCGGCAACCATAAATTTTATATTCAGTTTTCACGCCTACTTGGACTACAATCATTTAGAATAACCCTGTACTTTGCACCTTTTAAACCATTTTTAAGCGAAAATTAACAATTTTTCAAATTTTGAGAATTTTGACAATGTCAATGTTTGGAAGATTCAAATGGTGCCTTTCGACGACACGAATAAAAGCGCAATAGTTTGTGGTGAAAACAAAATGTTGTGGACAGCAATTTACCAGGGATTTGTCTAACTAGCCAAGACACGTTTAATGTTTGCAACAATTGTATATTCCACGGAAACAACTTACATTAAAATTCGTTTTGTTTTGACGTTTATTTTGACATTTCATTTTGTCATGCCAACCTTGAAAAAATAAATTGCACTAGTCTGTTTCGATACGCAAATTTCTATTATAGCACGCAAAATGCGTGTCGTAATAGCATTCATATAGACCCAAATATACAGGTGTCCCAGAACTGCCTCCCTAGAGAAAAAAGGGAGTACATCAGAAAACGTGAAAATTCCAAGTAAACTTTTCGCTGATTGTTGCGATATCACTCATTATTTTTGCTGTCTAGCAACCTCTCCGATTTTTTAGTAATATCTGAGGACGAGCTTTTGGGATTGGTGAAATTCAAAGCTTTATGTCAGCTACACAGGCAAATTTATTTCAGTCATCTGGGATTCTCTTTTGCTATCGGCACATGTTTGTTTTCTATGGGGAGGTAGTTCTGGGGCAGGCTGTATTGTCAATAATTCAATATTGTCATTATTAATAAACGTATGAGGGAAGAGATTGGCGTGTTGTCTATTGCGTGTGGCTATTTGATTGTGTGAACCAATGCAGTTTGTCAATATTTATTTATAATATACCGCTCATGGGTTGCAATAGTACCGCAATTCAAAAAATCCCTTTTTAAATACATAACTGCGTTTGGAGTTTTCGTTGTTATGAAGGCACAGGCTGGAGTAACGACTTTTTCTGTTATCCGACAATCCAATATTGAAATAACAGATGTGTCTATTCTTGCTACAGGAAAAAAAGACTATAGGGTTTGTTACATTGAAAAATCGTAGTTTTTATTTCGTTGCAATCCACGAGCGATATGTATGGAACCGGCTCTGTTCTGCTAAAATGGTTTAAGCTAGAACCCTAAAATTTTAAACAGACTTAGGACTCATCACAGGCTACTGAACAATTGTTTTTAAATTTTTTTTAATCCAAAAGTTTTCAAAACACAAAGCCAACTTGATTTTTTTTAAATGGTAACATGGGTTAAATGGGGCATCATTAATAGCTTATTTTTTTAGAATTAAACGATATAATAGGGTTGGTGATTTGTTCGACAGAATCTTAGGAAAAAATTAAAACTTAGTTAAAAAAAAATGAAAACATGTAAATCAAGCAGCATTTGCAAATCCGTCAAAAATTAGAAGAAAACCAAACCTATGGCAGTAGAGAATGGTCGCAGTTCGATTATTTCATTTCTCATTGAAATATCTGATTGAGAATATTAAATTTTTGTAAATAATAGGAGGACCCTACTTACCGAACACGATATTAAAGTTTTTTACACCTGTTATAAATCGCCCTGTATATTTTATTTCCAAGATTCAATTATCTTTATGAGCAAACAATTTCCAGATTTCCACATAAAACTCAAAGAAGAGTGATAATTTAAAGAAATAGAGTCGTCGGAGATTTTAATATTGTTTCGAACATAACTGTTCGGTCGTTTTAAACAAACTTTTTGTGACATCTTAACAACTTTGACACTTGTTTACCGACAAACTCGATTTTTTGTGGACTTTCATAATGCCCGATTTACCATGTGGCGTCACCTGTCAGCCGTCCAATTCAATTTGAAAAGTTCACAGTCACCGACGATCATAAATCTGTTTTGGTAAATTAATTGATCGTAATCGGTCGATCGAAACTCGTCTGGATAGAGAGGCGCGATCGTGAAACTTATGCTCATGCCACCGTAAATCCACAGGTAGTTTTCTAAGACCGGTAGTAATGATGGAGTGAGTATATGATGTCTTGCAGATAACTGCAACAGTTATGTTTAATTATTTCGCACTTGCCACTCTAACTTCTGTTGATTGTTGTTATTCGGAGTGTTCGCTGGGAACAATTACCATGCAAATGGATGCATATTTATATTATTTCAGACTTGTTAGGTTTTTTCCGGACACGAATCAGCTCCACCGTGTGACGACCGTAAACACTGTATCATTTTTTTTTCGTAGTCGTGTCTCGAGGAACGAGCCATTTACATAATGTTCGGTCCGCATAATCGAGATTAGATGTTCGAATAAAACACAACGTCTGACGTGTTTTCCAAAGAGAAACTTCCAACAATCTGCCAACGACGATAAGGAAATGTAAATTGTCGAATACCAGTTTTGGTTATTTAGCCGACCGTAACAATTTGCACCGAACAATTGAGAATGCGTCGTTATATGTATAAGTGAGACTTGTGTTGATGAGTTTTTACTAGAGTTCCGTCGGGAAATAACTAAAATTACTCGCAAAACTGCACAACCTGAACATTAGCCATGTTCAAAAGCGAATAAAATGTTACGGTGGGGAATCGAGATAACGCAATCAGTGTTGAAAATGCATCCACGCAGTGAGTCAGCTTTCAACCAGACGAATTGCTAGGAAAATCCCAGTCATATCTTTCGGAATTTTCCTGTTGTTTGCTCGTTTTACAATTTTAATGTGTTTTGGAAAAACTCTTGCTGACTGAAATGTTTTATCAAGCATCTATTGGTTGACAAATTCTTGACCAGATAAGTCGATATTTGGTGGCATCTCATTTCAGAAAGATAGTTAATTTAACAAAAATAAATAAAAACCTCATCACCGCACTTTTCACCTAGAAAATGACAGTGACAGCGACACAACTGACAGTTCACATGAAAGCGGCAAAAACGTAATAACATGGGCATGGCCTACTTCGACTACAATCATTTAGAATAACCCTGTACATAGTTGTAATGTAGCTTCTCAACCCTCCGGATATTTGTTAAAATGTGTAATAACGAAATTGTCCAAGCCAAATGAACAGCAAACTCGATTTATATTTTGACAAGCTTTGCCTGAAAAACAAAGGACAAATACTAGGTATAAGCTAATCTACATTTCTAATTACAGATTTGTTAAAGGATTATTAGAAATTGACAGTGTTTGAGTTATTGTCTTCATTCATTTGAAAAAATTGCCGTTAGATTTGAATCAAATTCATTCAACAATCGATATTTGGGCGGCTCTAAAACAAGTTATTTCTAGCCGGCATTTGGCATCATAAATAATACATCTCTGCGATAAACCGCCCATGAATTAATTGTTTTGACATGAACATGTAATGATAATGAAAATTTGTTTTCTATTTTAGCCGTTTAACCCAATCGGATATAATTTTTTCGTTGCTGAAAATTTAACAAATTTTATTTTCTCTTCGGCGAACGGAAAATTGGGAGAGTATTCCTTTACTTACGAAGTCTCGAGGTCGTCACACTGTGTAACACCGAACAGTAGTTTCTGAGAACAGAAAATTTGTTTGGTGAGCTTGTAAGAAGATGACTTCTAAATCATATAAATCAACAATCATGAACCATAGTTTATCACAAAGACCGCCTACGGACCACTTCAAAAGTGTTGTTAACGATGGCTCAAGGCATTTTGCCACAGTCGCTTTAAGAATTGTAATTTCAGAGTCGTAATTTAAAAGCTCTGTTTTTCCATCCATTAGATCGGAATTAATGTAATTATGACTTCATTCTTTCGTCACACTTAATAAAGAACAATTAGAATCGACCATTAATTATAAGAAATTGACTACAATAGTATCTTTTCGGTTTTGACAAACAATTGTACTATGTAGCTTTGACATACTACACAGAAATATGACCTAAAGTTACCGTTGCTTTTGGGTCACGAGATGATGATCTCACTTTTAATAACGGTCACTTGTCAAACTGAATTAATCTTTCCGTCCAAATCTGCTTTTTAAAATTACACCATCAAATAAATAAATCATGTCCTTAAAACCCGTATCTTGCCCAAATGATTTTTACAGTATTAATGTCACTTTAACGAACATAAAACTGTCTTTTTAAAGTCATTAATTTGATGTTTCCGGGTCAAATTAATCCATCACATTTTTGGAGACTTTTTTTCGTCTCGAAGAATCTGCCACTTTCTGTGATAGAATGTAATAAATTTTCGGGACTGTGGTTTTACCAATGGAAAGAATGTCGTGCAGTATAACCGCACCGCTAAGAAACAAACGGGTGTCAGATCAGGTCAACCGTTAGCGCATCGCTTATTTGGTAAAGTTCCAAGATGGCGACCGTAAGACGATCCAAATTACCACCGAATTTACTGTTGTTCCTCCGGACAAAGTCTTCCGTCAGCGTGAAAGACTAGAAATTGAAGAGCCAGGTGGTTCCATCGTCGAAACGCATTAGGTGCCGATGTTTATTTCTTTCAACTCCTGACCGAATCGATATGTGGTCTGAAATTGCGGTTGCTCGCCAATCTCCTGTCAGACAAATAAATAAGACGCCGTTGCCCACACCGCCCTAAACAATCTCGGAGCAATACTCATTTAATTCATACGGATCGGCCAGAAAGAACAGATGATCGTTACAGAACCATAAAGGAAAAAGACAAGTATCGTGTCGGTAAGGTTGAATTGAGCTCGCACTAAAAGGATTGGATATGGTAGGGGATAAGGTTGTAAATGGGGAGCTCTATTGAGGCAGTTATGTTGAACACGAGAGTAAATTAGTTACTCATTAAATGTAAATAGATAATATAATGGAATAAATTAAAGTGAAAATCAGTCCATAATAACAGTCACTCGAGAAGAGTTTTTAATTAAAAATAAATGTGATCAAGTGGCCTGGTTGGTGCTTGCTTTTGTTTTCGTATGGCGTAGCTTCATGAGCTGTCAAACATCATTCATTCAGCGAAGAAGCAGTGGTGTGAATTCTTTCTTTTGCAAAAAGCAGTGCTTTTGAGGACCATCTAACGAAAACTTTCCTAGTATTCGGAGTGCGACACGGTGGTTTTTACTTAAGATTAATTATTTAATTCACATTTAAATGGTCTTTAAAGTTAGCTTACGTATCTGAAGAAAACGTTGAAAACATTCCCATTAAAAACACGATATGCGTCACAATTTCAACAAGGGGTCATGAACTATATCTAATGGTTGAAGGGCAAGAATTTTGTCTTTGTTTGGTACTGAAGCCTTCTGCGAAGAAGAACATTCCGCACCCAATTATATGTATGTAGTTAGTGTCTTTTGTTCAACAAGACACATTTCCAATAACGGTATTTTGTAAAATGGTAATGTTTCTGACGTTTTAAACCAAAACATTTATTACATCGTGCTTTCTTGGGTTACCTATCGAACCGACATTTTGTGTTAGTTCTTACAACATACAGAGTAGTGGCCGCGCCTGTCATTTTTAGATAGAAGAAACAGTAAGAATGTAAATATAAGTTTATCCTCAAAGTAGTCATTGAAGAGTCGATTGTGACGCACCACGGATTACAGATCAGGGATCAGTTGTTTAAATCTAACCTCACTTTTAGCGTTATTTGTGATATTAGTGTGCAGACTGACGTATGGTGCGTTGACAATCGAGTCTTCAACGTCAACTTTGAGGATACATTTAAATGAACAACCGATATTTAGAACACTTTTTCACTTAGCCACACCAAGAAAGTTGCCATAAACGTTGTCTCTAATGAAATACATATCTATTAAATTCTCATGTTTTACCACCGACGGTTTTCTTGGGCCTGCCTGTTACCTTTGCAGTTATTTTGTCTTCATAAGACAGTAATTTTGGATTCCACTGAATGCTATCCACACATCAACAAATCTATTAAAACTGCACAAATATTTATTGGAATTTAATGTTCTTCAACTTTGCCGCAGGCGTCACATTTGTTTGAAATAAAACTAAATCTCGACATCCACTGTTTCGTCTAACATGTACACCAACAAAATGTGACCGGATGCTGCATAATTTGACTGTCTGAACATGTCGTTAGTGTAGTAACGCTGTAAAACATTTCGTTTACGGCGACGCGTTGTGTCTTCTATTTGTCACGTGCAAAATGAGTAGGTATGTCACCCATTGCTCGTAGTAGAAAAAATATTGATAAACTCGCTACACGCAAGCATGTTGTCGGATATCATTTACTCTATGATGCAAAAACTTCTGAACAGGAGCTAGTATAAATAAAGGAAGACTTGAAAACGTATGACTTAACTTAAATCATCCAATCATAAACGTCATCATTACGGTAGTTAGTCATTTATATTTCATTTTCATAACGGATAACAATCATAAATATGTATCGATTGAATTTTATTAATTATTATTATTATTAATTGCTGTAACAAATAATGAACTTGTGACGTTTCAGACAAAGATCGTGTCACTAAAGCTACACCACACGTTTTAGATTCTTTTGTTTTTTACAGCTGCTTTTAATCAAACATTTTTTAAAACAGACGGTCAATTTTCAATGTACCATCTACTAATATGTAGTATTTGCCATGAGTACACTTTATTTTTATAATCTCATATCATCTACTTACTTAAATACATACTTGTATAATAATGTACATACTTCTTTTGATCACATCATTGGATTTGTTTCTTCACTTCTCTTTCTACAGTGTGGTGGATTCCGAAAAAGAATAGTTCCTATAAACACCGTTTAAATAATTTTGACATATAAAGTGACACTTTTCAAAATTAATTGACGTTTGGAAACGTCACACTTTTCGTAACTGGTTACGAAAAGTAAAATCTTTCCTAACTGGTTAGGAAAAATTTATTGTATCATCAATTTGACATTGTCACATTTTTTGTTTTTAAGCAAAATAACCGTGCCTACTTACCTACTTGATATTTTAACACAATAATAATTTATTATTAATGAAATTCATTACTTCGTTTCACGTTTGAAGAAAAATTTTTTTTTTATAATTAGAAAAAATCTTGTATGTAACACGTTAGGAAATGCAATTTTGTGTAACTCGTGTGATTTTGCGGGATCTCGCTGCGCTCGTCCCGCAAATATTCCACTCGTTACACAAAATAACGCATTTCCTAACTGGTTACATAAATAGCTATTTAATCTTAAATAAACCTTCCCTTTTTTACTTACTTCGGGAATTGGTTTAAAATTTATTTATAAGGTTGAAAGTGTAGTTAAATAAAATACAGTCAAAAATTCTCCAGGATGTGCAATAAGTATTATGTATACAAAATTCCCGAAAAGAGCGATAGTGAAAAATGACAAAAAATACTTTCCCAGACGATTTTCCAGCACTATGGAAAAATTCAAGAAAACATTAAAAAGACGAGACAAGATTCACTCCGAAAATTAGAAATTCTTTGCGTTTGTTTTGTACAAATCAAAGTCTAAAATTCCACCAGGACATATTGAATGTGGAGATAAAATAATGCGTAATTATAGGAGAGGATAAAGAAGCGGGTAAAGAAGTGAGTAAAAGAGAAGATAAAGTAACAAATCGAAAAAACTAGTACATAGTGGAAAAAGACATAACAGATTGGTCAGTCTTTGAAGCAGAGATAAAAACACATATTTTCAAATATTTAAAAAACGAACACTATTTTGTATCAATACATTTTAATCGCTTAGCTTAGCAATTTTTTCTGTATCTTTAGCTGCTTTCAGTAGCTCTCAATTTCTCGTAAAACGGTATACATACATATCTAATTCCTTTTTATATAATTTTTTAGTTTGAAGCCTGGCATATCATGAAAACAGCCATAAGAAATTGTTATGTTATTTCTTATCCAATTTGTGCTTTTATCGATTTAAAAAACCTGCATTAACAAGCTCTATTCTAGCAACTCCATTTTGAACATTTAGTAAAGATTCATTGGTAATTGTTCTCTTTAACTACTTCTGGAATTTTCGCGTTTTTTTTGGCTAGACAGCCTCAGGAGGTCCTCCTACATCGTTTCCCACCAGTCAAACCTTGTGCAAATGAAAATTTTCCTTACCCTTTAGTTATACTAAGACTTGGCGCGACCTTGACGCGACCTTGAAACACAACAAGGGAGAAAAAAAAAGGCTTTTGCACAAGGTTTGAATGGTGGGAAACGATCTAGGAGGACGCCCTGAGGCTGTCTAGCCAGAAAAAACGCGAAAATTCCAGAAGTAGTTAAAGTGAACAATTACCGATTCATTTTATAAGATTCATCCTAAAGATCTCTCTTGACAGTTAATATTTATCAAATGTACACTAATTCATGAACATTCCTTGTCACTCATTGATTGAGTTCAACTTTGACAGTAATTTGATTGAGTAGTTTTCTGTGATTAATTTAAAGCTCTGTCTGACGATTCTCCAATTGATCGGTTTTTGATTTTATATTTTCTACACATTTTGTTATCGACAATATTTTTCCCGACACTAGATCGATATCTTGTTCATCATTGTTTCAATTTTTAGTTTATTGGAACGTACCAAATGATAAAGTGATAAACGTGATAATATTTTTAACGGAACAACACTAATTATAAGGTTTATTTTGCTGTATTTAACCAGGTACTTAAAAGGGCAAACTAAGACACTTCAACAGCAGCTGTTATGTGTATTGAGTATTGACCTTCACCGAGAGAAATAGTCAAGTTTCTTTGCTGGTGCTTCAAAATTGCACATCCGTGTTTGGAGTCATTCTGTGTCGAGATTTCGATTTGGTAACTGATTTGTTTGATAAGATGTAGTCGCAAAATGAGTAGATCAGACGTTTCCCGATGGTTATCCCACATATATGTACGTATATTTTTTCCAACGGCATGCATTCTTCTGCACGTAATATGAAAGCACGCCTCGACGTGAGAAAGTTTCTCGGTCGAATAGCTGTCGCGCTTTCACAAACACGGGAGGATGGGCACCTAAATCTTTAAATGCGATCAGCAGCAGCAATCCGTCTTTGATGTATTTTGTCAGATAGTGGGCCCGTGCCGGATTTACTTTTACTCCTTGTTGAATTTGGACGTGTACATGTTTGGCCGGCTTCCTAAAACCCGAGCCAATGAACCTTACGCTGTTTTTTTTCTGGTCGAGCCAACACCACGGAGGTTTTTTCGACCACGACACAAAGGATTTCAGATTATGGTCATTAATTTTTAGGCACACGACGTCTTTTCATTATCCTTTTACGTCCGCTGCGGTCGAACAGCCAACAAACATCATCATCATTACGTTAAGGAGGGATTATCGCACGCGTAATTGCGCCACACCCGACGCACAGACCCGTTCGCCGTATTCAGGCAGGAAAAAATCGCGGGGATTGCCGAGACTCTCGCAGTTTCACCTTTCACCGTCGTCAGAAAAAAGACGATTGCGTAAGGACCGATCCTTAAATTCGCCCGTGGGCGGTGGGCCGGCCCGGAATAATAATTAATTTCGTTAAAAATTTAATTACGTTTCAAGTAAAGCGCGGTGGATATTTTACGTTATTGATGCGTCAAACGCGCATTTAGATGGGAATAATGATTAATTTATGTTAATTAAGTGTCAGGTTCTTGCAAATTGTCCGAGGTGCACGGACTGTCGGTCGAGAATTTAATTTGTCGGTTCTCTCTTTTTCGAACGTCAGAGGGGTCGTCTTCCTTTCGGCCCAAAGTGGTGTTAAGATTTATGATCCTGGTGGACGGCTAATTCGTGACGATACGGTGGCACTCGATAAAAAAACCGCACGACGGACATGTTGATTGTATTGTCACCGCAGTAAAGTTGAATGGAACATGGCGGATCCTTATGGTGTTTTGGTGTGCGACCGTTCGGCGGTTACATAGTGGGTAATGACCGTGGTAGGTTAGCACCGATTTGGTCACCGTTCAGGGACAAACTGTTGGAAATTTCAGAACGTTTATCGCAACCGCAATCGCACTAATTGCGACTGTAAAGATCGAGAACAAGGAGTGATTCTTTGTGTATTTGTTTCTTCTATTTTTTTTCAAAGATGAATTGTTACCGGTTTTAACAACAGTAACTTGAAACTAATCAAAATCTGTTTTTTGTACCGGTGGCAGAGAAATGTAATCGATAACAATGGACTTAATAAGATTTTACAAATGAGCCAATTGTTAATTACAGACAGTTAAAAGATCAATAGACTTAACAAGGATTGTAAGCTGTTAAGTATCTTACAATTGGGTAATTACAAAAGAATCGCCGATTTGCTTTCAGCTCTTTGAAGCTCGTCTTTACAATCTGAAAAGTAATTACGTACCACTAAATTTTATTTCAAGATGTAGAGTCTGTATGATTGTTACAGAACATATTCAATGTTACCAAACATGTAGCCAGGGACATGTCCTGCTCCAATAATAAACTTTTTTGATAACCTGGCACACTCACATTACATAAATTTAGTCAAAAATGTCACTTCTTAACCTGGTCCTAACCTTACTTTTGTAATGGATCTTCTAAGTTCTAAGACACACTTCAGAATGCTGTAAAAAGTTCGAAACCTACTTGATGAACTTTTCAACACTCGATATACCTAAATAAATGGGTCACTAAATTATGTGGCGAAAGACAGAAAAAAGTCACATCACCCAAGATGATTACAGGAATTAGTAAGATATGTTGGAAAATTGAAGGTGAAGGAATACTAAAAGAAAAAGTAGACTAGACAGTGTCTGGCAGACGAAATCGTAAACAGATGTTATAATGTGTGGAAATAGCATTAGTGTGAAGCCATGGAAAAGAGACAAGAATTATAGGAAAATAATGAAACATCATTTATTTTTAAATTAAAAAAAAGTCAAGCATAACTTACTGCAAGCGAATTAAACATCAACTCTGAAAATAAATTCCTTATGAGCTGAGACAATTGGAGCAGATTTTTGGTATTCTGCCAAATAATTTTGATTCTAGTCACTTGGCATAGACCGCATACGTTAAATTGTTTATTTCCAATTTATTAAGTACATAAAAGTTTTCAGTTGATTCATTTGATTTTTTTTTTTAATTTGACGAAATTTAAATTTGTTTGTTTTTTATATACATACGTACATTTAAAATAGGAGCTGAGATGAGTCATTTTTAAACATTTAAGTATCGCTAATTTTAAGCATTTATCTAAAAATATACCAAGTTTACAAGGTCTCTAACAGCAGGTGTCGTGGTGAAAGAATTTTGTTTATTATGATAGATAGTCACTTTCGGAGTATGTAATTACATGTTTTATTTTTTTGTTATTCTTCTACAGTGTCCCAAAATTCGCCGAATAACACAATGTACGTTGCTAAGATAAAAGAATGTCCTGAAAATGTGAAAAAAAATATCTTCGATATTTTCGAAGATTATATAGCCTTTTTCTGAAAGAAGTTTGACACATCTTGGATTTATCTCATTAATCATAGGCGTTTGATTTTTTTATGTCCATGGATATAAAAAAGGACAATTTTGTATCATTTATGTTCATTGAAATCTTTTAATTTAATAGATTAATACAGATACTGATTTTTCAGGAAAATCCACACAAGGTTTTGTGGAAATGCTGCAAACGACACAGTAAATGTTTGCAAACTGATTATAATCTTTCAAAACTGTTATTCCATCAGCCTATAAAGAACAAGTCGTCAATATAATCAGGATGTACGAAGTCAAAACTGTAATTTTTGAGCCGTTGTAGCTTCGAAACTAAAGAAAATGAAATGTTTTATCAATTGACGTCATATAAATCTTTATACTTAGTGGATGTTTTTTGAGAAAATTCAATCAGCAGTAGTAACTATGTAATAAATGACGAAAATAATATTTTTATTTTCGTTGCTGAATTGCCAGGGAATTAAGTTAAATGATTAAAATGGTTTATGTCAAATAAAAATCTATTAAAGTCGTAAAATTTAAGTAAAAAACTAATAAAAAGAAGGAAAAGTTAATTTACTCGCGAGCATTAATCAACAAGAATTTAAATAAACTGGAATGACAAAAAAAACAAAAATTTCTAAACATTATTTATCGTTGGTGTACAGGTTGATCGCAAACACGTTTATGTCTTTAGATGATAAATTAATTAAGCGATTACTCAAGTGACCTTTTAAGCGGATCAAATTGACAACTGTTGCTGAAACTGCAACTTAATCTGTATCAGCACACGTGACTGTTTTTGTGACACTATCTATTTACCTATAAAGTTTCAATTTCAAAATGTTTCTCCATATTACTACTCGAACCGACTTAATTGTTGATAATTTTTTGATAATCCTATTAGATGTGATACACACAAATATTTTATCCACAATCGTGTAAAAAATAGTCACTTTTTGCATTGAAAATCGTTGTCAAAGTTGCCGTTTAGTGAACTGAACTGTGCAATAAAATTTTTATTGCACGTTTTTATTACACGAAACTGTCAGAATAAAATAATACGTACCTACAATTTGTTGGAAATGTCACAATTTAAAAAATCTCACATAAAATAATTACTAAAAGTAAAACGTTATAATCGTAGATAAAATGTTATAAGACATTCGTGTACAAAGTTAACAACTATTGTACTCAAACACTCGCTCGTACCTCGCTCGTATTTTAAACCCGTTGGTGCAATAAAGGATAACTTTTTACACTTACATCTTAAACAACTATTCTTTAAAATGTCAGAATTTTGCAAAATACCGTCTCAAGATAGCAAATTGTGAAATCAAAAATTTTGTTAATAATACCTACCCATTCTTTGACTTATCTCGGTTATCTTGGTGTCCCCTTCAACTAAACAGTGTAAATATTTAAACAGGTTACAACATAATGTCTATTATCATTTATAACATATCGAATGAGTTCTGGCGCACCGGACAAACATACCTAAATAAGACGAGCTTTGAGCTTTTTTCATTCAGCACAATCAGAAACGTCAATTCAAATTATGCACAAATTTCACCAAATGACTCAAACCTTCAAGCTGACTCACCCAGTATATACCTACTACCGATCTACCTACCGGTCACAGCGTACGTTTGTATTTATTATTGTAAATAGTGAAGTCATGCGGCAATTAACGGACTAATAAAATTTTGTGAGGTCGGCGACCTTCCGAATTTCTACCGAATTTTACAATCATCGTGACAATGACTGTAGAAAAACTTAGAACATGTTGAAACCATGTTTACGAAGCTTGCTCGATCGTGCTCATTATTAAATGAGCCACTTGTTGGGGTCACAGTCCGAAATAGCAAACAATGCCATTTTCTCACAGCATACATCACGTCGTTATCAACCGACTTGGCCAAACTTTAAAATTACGTGATTCGTATATAAAGATCGAGTTTCCGAAGTTCTCCTCAACTGATAAAGGGAGTCGGACTGTTTCATCGCATCCTCTCTTGTTTCTCTTTCTCGAGAGAATATAAATTAAAATTAAGAAATTAATACGGCGGGTATCGGTGAAACGTCGGTTTAATTTGTGGCGTTGTCCCAACATCCGGACATAAATTATGAATTAATATTGAAATATTTACTTCAACGTGCCCACAGAACAATGAATTAGTATGTAGGACAACGAAATATTAAACACATTTTTTTCCTGTTTTCGTCTTTTGCATATGTCTAAGTCACGTCCAAAAGTTAGATGGATTTATAGACTTGTTTTGGACCTTCAGGAATTTCGATAAATAGTTCAAGACAAACAAAACAGTACCGAGACATTATTTACAACCCTCTCGCACACCCCAATAGTGCGAGATGCCAGACCGTCACAAATCTGTCAGCGTCAGACCATGAGACCCATTTCGTGATTGTTGGATGCTGATTATTAGGGTATTTAAAGGGCGGATTAGGTCAGTTGAAGACGAACTGTGACAGAGTGTAGAGCAAAGAATCCAATTAGAATATCTTATTAAAGTTTATGCGAAAGTGAGTTTGTGAAAGGTGTAGTTAATTTACACAAGGTGAGTGTATCACTGAGTAACCTGTTTCTGTTGGTGATGTGGTGAGTTTACCTATTCTAATAATTAATATTGATCATGATCATGGCCATAATTAAATACAATTAGCATGGTGAGTCTTTGAATGATTTGTAATAATTAATTGAGAGTATTGAGAGTCGCTGACTGAGATCAGGGCTGCTCGTGATTGCTAATTAATTGAGGGTCGCTGTCTGAGATCAGGACCGCTCGTGATTAATAATTAATTGAGAGTCGCTGACAGGGATCAGGACTGCTCGTGAGTTATAATTAATTGAGATGATGTTGTTTTCACCATTGAGGGTGATGTTGTTGATTTGATCAGAATCATAACAGTTTGATGCAATTGCTAATTTTGATATGATTGAGCCCCGACATGTCGAGCTAATTAATTAGACTGTCCAACCTTCCTTTGTTCCGGCAACTGTACGCTAGCAGAGACCGTGGAGCTGCTAGCGGGGTGAAATTGATTGTGATGCACTGGCAGAGACCGGGGATGCTGCCAGTGTGGCAGGTCGAGTGTGCCGCTGAGGTCCATCAGGGCCGCTCATCTGTTTTTGGTGATCACAATTGATTGAGGGTCGCTGAGTGTTATCAGGGCGCCTCGTTTGGTTACAGTTGTGCAGTGGACTGTTAGAGTCCTGGGGGTTCTGAGTGAACCCTACTCTTTTCCTTTTCCTAACAACCCTGGACAAAACTCAATGAGTTAATAATAATTGATAATAACTTAAAGTACTAGAGCTCAATGAATATGTGATGATAATTGATAATCACCAACGATATTAAGAGTTAACGTTGACATTGTGATGGTACCATATTTGAGATGTGTGTGATTTATTATTAGTAAATATGTATTGGTTGTGCTCGCACAACACTTTCAGCGAACTGGTTACTCACCACCCCATTTTATTATTTTACAGGAGGTAAGCCTGTGATAGATGTGCAGACCACGATCACCTCGATCCACGACACAAGCCGTCATGACACCATTGTTAACGTAATGTTTACCCAATTATTTTATTTACTGACAATTACCAAATTACGACATCCTGACACTGCATCAAGTTTGATGTGTTATATTGATTGACAATTTGATTAGTATCAGCATTATTATTATTTTTGTGTGCTGTCTCTCTCGGCGAGAGTTATCTCTCTCGCACTCGCATCATAGCTCCTGCAAATTATATCAGAAGTGGGATCTGTTACTCGTGTGCCTGAGCATTTTTGATAATTTTGATGTCAGTGGTCAGTTAAAAATTATTTAAGTACAACTTTAACAACATCTTGAATTGGGTTATTCTAAAAATGGTGGTCGAGGTGGTCGAAACAAAATGTATAAATGACAATTGCCGAAATTTATTCGTTTTTATTTCTCCTTTCGATAAGATTTGAAGATGAGTTCTCATCATAAACGAAGACGCCGTCGTCATGAGTCGAGCTCTCCGGAAGAAAGGAGACTCCGACGCCGTCGTACCCATGAATCTGGAACGACAGAAAGTTCCATTGACCGTTTGACGGACGTCATGACAACGTTCCTACAGCAAACAGCAAATAAATCCTCAGGTTTTTCATGCAGAGGCGAGGTTATACCCGTATTTAACCCCGAGGAGGTGGGACAAAATGCAGAAAAGTGGTGCAGAAAAGTTGACGAACTCCGCGAGATTTTTCACTGGTCTGAGGAGGCGACAATTTATTACGCCCTCGCGAAGCTTCGTGGTCTTGCGGAGACCTGGTACAAAGGCCTTCCAACTCTAAAATGGTCATGGGCGCAGTGGAAAGACAAAATCCAGGTGGCTTTCCCATCAAAAAGAGATTTTTACGAAGATCTGCGCACAATAATGTGTCGCCGAAAGCGTCCTGACGAAAATTACGCCAAATATTTCTACGAAATGTCGGCACTTTTAAGCGCATGTAAAATCACTGGTACCGACGCCGTGTCATGCATCATAGGTGGAATTGATGACGTGATTGTCAAAACTGGGGCAAGAGCGGGAAATCATCAAACTATCGAGTCCCTGTATCAATATTTGTGTTCATTAGGGGAGACACCCAAAACTAGCCAACATGTATCCTCAACGAAAACTTCCGACAAGAAGAAATCGCACCACGAACCTGAGGTAGGTGCAAAGGAGAACGACTGGAAGTGCTTTGCTTGCGGGAAAACGGGGCACAACTCGTGGCACTGTCACAAGAATAAAGACAGACAGGAGAAACGGTGCTACCAATGTGGGCAGGTCGGACACTTCAAACCAGATTGTCCGTTGAGGAAGTCCGGACAACAAGCGAGACCAATCTAATAATTGAAACAACCGTCGTCGCCGAAATCTTCAAACAATCAGTGCTATAAAAACATTTTTACTCAACGGCTCCCCCTCGCCAATTAATATCCATAGTTATCGATACGTTTACTAATTTTGGTACCATTAGGTTTTGTTTTGTTTTTTTTCCCTCATTTTCTTTTGTTATTAAATGCAATAAATTAATTCAACTTAACAATAGATTTATTCTGACAACTACGCGGTGTCTTGATTGATTCTCAGTTCAAGTAAAAGTGGAGTTATTTTGTCCGTGTAATTTTGGGTGCCGCTCGTAAAGAGGTTGTAACGGTAGCGATCATAAATCGCCGTCTACGTTATTTGAAAAAAAAAAAAAAAATAAGTGAGCACCTTGGGTACCACTACGATCAGGATTTCAGTAGACCAGTACTCACTGGGCGAACGTTTACGGAATTGCCGGGAATTATTGTTATCAAGAAGAATTCGACCCTGCAATTTATGACATCAAGTACTCAATTGAACCGGAACCACCGACAAGGAAAATATAACTTCAGGTAGTTCTTTCGAAGGAAAGTGACAGTGGAACCTGATGAATGAGAGACATCTCGGGACGAGATGATTGCAGGATGGCCGAATCTGTAGGACAACGAAATATTAAACACATTTTTTTCCTGTTTTCGTCTTTTGCATATGTCTAAGTCACGTCCAAAAGTTAGATGGATTTATAGACTTGTTTTGGACCTTCAGGAATTTCGATAAATAGTTCAAGACAAACAAAACAGTACCGAGACATTATTTACAACCCTCTCGCACACCCCAATAGTGCGAGATGCCAGACCGTCACAAATCTGTCAGCGTCAGACCATGAGACCCATTTCGTGATTGTTGGATGCTGATTATTAGGGTATTTAAAGGGCGGATTAGGTCAGTTGAAGACGAACTGTGACAGAGTGTAGAGCAAAGAATCCAATTAGAATATCTTATTAAAGTTTATGCGAAAGTGAGTTTGTGAAAGGTGTAGTTAATTTACACAAGGTGAGTGTATCACTGAGTAACCTGTTTCTGTTGGTGATGTGGTGAGTTTACCTATTCTAATAATTAATATTGATCATGATCATGGCCATAATTAAATACAATTAGCATGGTGAGTCTTTGAATGATTTGTAATAATTAATTGAGAGTATTGAGAGTCGCTGACTGAGATCAGGGCTGCTCGTGATTGCTAATTAATTGAGGGTCGCTGTCTGAGATCAGGACCGCTCGTGATTAATAATTAATTGAGAGTCGCTGACAGGGATCAGGACTGCTCGTGAGTTATAATTAATTGAGATGATGTTGTTTTCACCATTGAGGGTGATGTTGTTGATTTGATCAGAATCATAACAGTTTGATGCAATTGCTAATTTTGATATGATTGAGCCCCGACATGTCGAGCTAATTAATTAGACTGTCCAACCTTCCTTTGTTCCGGCAACTGTACGCTAGCAGAGACCGTGGAGCTGCTAGCGGGGTGAAATTGATTGTGATGCACTGGCAGAGACCGGGGATGCTGCCAGTGTGGCAGGTCGAGTGTGCCGCTGAGGTCCATCAGGGCCGCTCATCTGTTTTTGGTGATCACAATTGATTGAGGGTCGCTGAGTGTTATCAGGGCGCCTCGTTTGGTTACAGTTGTGCAGTGGACTGTTAGAGTCCTGGGGGTTCTGAGTGAACCCTACTCTTTTCCTTTTCCTAACAACCCTGGACAAAACTCAATGAGTTAATAATAATTGATAATAACTTAAAGTACTAGAGCTCAATGAATATGTGATGATAATTGATAATCACCAACGATATTAAGAGTTAACGTTGACATTGTGATGGTACCATATTTGAGATGTGTGTGATTTATTATTGTAAATATGTATTGGTTGTGCTCGCACAACACTTTCAGCGAACTGGTTACTCACCACCCCATTTTATTATTTTACAGGAGGTAAGCCTGTGATAGATGTGCAGACCACGATCACCTCGATCCACGACACAAGCCGTCATGACACCATTGTTAACGTAATGTTTACCCAATTATTTTATTTACTGACAATTACCAAATTACGACATCCTGACACTGCATCAAGTTTGATGTGTTATATTGATTGACAATTTGATTAGTATCAGCATTATTATTATTTTTGTGTGCTGTCTCTCTCGGCGAGAGTTATCTCTCTCGCACTCGCATCATAGCTCCTGCAAGTACTAGGTATGTAACATCAATGATTAATGGTGATTTCACGGAAAGCGCGTTAACTCATTAAATTAATGGTATTATTTCGTCCCGTATTAGCGCTCCCGTTTGATATTTCAGCCGATTTTGCGAAATTTTACACCGTGTTTGCGCAAAACGAGTGCTTTCTCGACTTTACACTTTCATAAATTTACATTCACGAGAGACGACGGAGCTTTCACCGCGAACTCTGACCTCATATTCTAGTAATGGTTCTAGATGTACCTACAAACTGTTTAAACTTGTCGGGGCATAAATCATTCGATTTTAAATTTCGCAGATTGTTTGCATTATTTTTTTTGTATGGCAACCCGTTCGACCGCTCCATTAGATCGTATCTGGGAAGTTTGAAATATGCATCCGCTCCTGCATCAGATTGTTATTGCGATCACGATATCTTTTGCTATTAATTAATACTCATATCGGCGTTACTTTATTTTGCAAATAATTACATCTTTGGATAATGATCGTCATTTATCAAGGCAATATAGTTTGCCCGCCGCGCCGCCCGTGCGTGCCACTTCGATGCAATCCGCACCAGTTTCAACCGGAATTTTTTGTTCGGAAATTATTTAAATTATTAATGCAAACAAACATTTACCGAACATAAAAACATTTAGTTTTAAAATTGGATAAATCTATTGAATTACTGAACAAATAGAGTTGTTTACATCGTAATATGTAATATCAGAAATCGATATCTTTTGTGTGTGGTTGTTTTCTCCAGCTTCTCTCAAGCTCAAGATTTTCCAAAGGAAATTGTGAATCTTATCTTTCGGTGGCGGTGTTCACTATGCATAAATTTTCATTTTTCTGTTGCGGAGTGTGCAAATGAAAAAATAAACATGTTCTGTTACACTACATCAGAGTGAAGACCGTCACGTTACATTTTTTTACGAAAATCGGTTAATCGGCCATCAACCTCCCATTATTTATTTGCGAAACTCGGTCTGTCTGGGAGAAAGTGTAAATTTTACAAAGTAAAAATGTTAATCTCTTGATGGTTTGATTAAAAATGAAATACGGTTAAGAATCCAGTTTCGATAAACACGAATTTATAAGAGAAATAGCTTTCAGGTGCCCTTTTCTTCTGATTTAAATATTTTATCAGATCTTCATGTCATTTGCTATTTTTAATTCGTTTCATGTCCACAGAAAATTTTTCACCATATTTTGCATTAATTCAAAGTAAGTAGGTATTCGTGCTTCAGTAAGAGCATAATTATCACAAAACGAGTAAAGAATGGATGTTTCTGACAAGATACGTCAATTTATTTAAAGACTGGCACCTCTCTAGTAGTGCAAACTTTCATAAAATTAATCACATTATGTATTTAACTTTGTTTCTCCTGCACTGGTTTGTTGTCGTACCTACCTATTATTTAACATTTTTAAAAGAATAATTTCAACTGACAACGTATGGTATCTCGTCCACTGTAAGCAGAAGTAGATGATTCAAAGTCTTATCTAAAGTGCACAATAATTATTTAACTTAACAAAAAATAACCATGCAGGTAGGTATAAATTAAGACCGTGCGATTGAAAATAAAAAAATCGAGATGGCCGTGATTAATACGCTTCAGTTGGCAACACGTAAAAATTTAATTCAAATGTCATCATTAATTATTGACTATTAAAATTTGCTATTATAATATGTTCACTTTAGAGCAAAACATTTTCATTGTGTAATGTTACTTCAGAAACGGCGAATCGTTCTATTCGACACCTCGAGTTTTTGAGGAATTTCAACAAAAGTTTCCGGACTTTCAAGCCACTTACCCTTACCAACAACTTGTCTTGATTATTTCGTTTTTCCATACCTGAAAAACAACGTGTTCAAAAACAGGCCTGGCACAATTCCCGAATTAATGCAAGTAATTACTGATAACTGCAATTTAATTGATATCCCCGGTTCCGACTTTGCGAAGGTCATTTGAAAACATGAACCAAAGAATAACGTTATGTTTCGAACATTTAGTGTAGTTCTTGTAAGAATACGATTGGAGCTCCTCCTGTATGATGCTTTGGCACAATGTTTGAGTAATGAAGATAATCTTCATCCTAGAAACAATATTTGTTTGTTAATTTCATTGATCAATTTTATATTTACCAAAATTCGATCGTATTGCAGTCATTTACGGCGTAGTGTTGTGTCTTTTTGACTTCAGAAAGAAACAATAGAAAAGAGCCCCCAAAAACATAACCCCTTTGTAAACAATAGGGGTGCACGTGGTCCTTACCAGAGAACACAGAACGGTGGTGTGGGTGCTCACCGTTGAATAAAGGCGCGGGAGTTTTGAATTTCATTGTTTCATTGAACAAGGTGAGGAAATTATTTTGCAACCGACAGAGCGACAGGTCACATTTTTATCAAAATCAAGATTTCAACGTTCTCAAAATCACTAACCTAACTTTTAAGAATCACAGCCAACTGTATTTTTTTTTGATCGCACGGTATATTTACACAAATCACAAATGAAATTCTGGGCTGGGGAGGCGTTGGAAACCGTCAATTGTTGTGCTTTTTTAAACCGTAGATTAATTGGAGCATGTTGACAGCTAACCTAAAATTTAGACACAAAAAATTCTTTCTTTTTTTCTTTCTTTGCCATGTTTTACATTAAAAATAGAATAACTTAACGATTCTTAATCTCGAAGCAAATATCTAAGGGAACTCTTTGCTGAAAACAAACATGTTCAATTATGTCCCGATTAAACATAAACAAATATCATCGTGTCAAACGGCGGGAAATTCAAACTTTACACTGTTCTAAACGATTTACTTTTTCCAATGCCTACTCAGCCCAACATTTCATTTGAACGTGCGATACAAGATTTGTGTTCCGTACTTTTTTTAAATTAATTGTTAATGTGCTTTATTTTTATTTTTTGGCCGTCACTTACTTCATTCAAGTAAAGTATAAATAAACCTTTAGGAATCGTAACCCCACTTTCGATTCTTGTCATTTTGACAATCAATTTAAACTGTCTGAAGCTCAGATATTCCAAAAATCCGACATGAATAAACAAAATTAGAGCAATCGCACAAGATAACCTGAGGTAAACGTTCTGTGTGGGAGAAATGACAAAATAATTTTGAGTTTTGAAATTTACCACCCAAAAAATAACGTTCATAATCAAGACGGTAATCACTAATCATAATGACAACAAAAAGTTGAAACATTTTCTCTATTTCGTCGGCGACACAAGAAAACCTCGTAACTCCCAAAAAATCCAAACATGACACCTTTACACTTTTACTCTTTTTTCTCTATTAAGCAAAACTTGAAAATCAGTTTATTATCAATTACTTACGTTATCTTTGATAAAATAAACGGGTTTAATAGTTGTTACTTTCATCGGAGTATTAATAATAAAGCAACAGGAATAGTACCGCAATCTCTTTTTAAAAATTTTAAAATTTTGGACTTAGAGAACACATTGGTGGTTGAAATTCAAAAAGGTATATTATTATACTCATGTCACATCGTGAGGAAATTCCTTAACATTGACACAGAACATAAAACACAAAAAAGTCAAAATGTGGAGGCGAGACGCCGGTAATTATGTTTATAAGCACTGCACTATTACTTGATAGTATTATCCGTAATAGTGTATGTACTCCGGCAAAATTGCCGTGCCGCCGGGTGGAGGTGGGATACGAAAAGATATCAATGACTAAAAGTTGTATCCTGCAAAAATTAGCGTACGGGATTTACGAGGTTTTCTTGTGTCGCCGACGATTTAGTTTTTTTCGAGGGAAATATGTACTTACAGAAATGTCTTTTTACTCGTAATAATTTTAAATTGGATTTATTAATGGTTGCGTCGAGTATTTTCCTTTGAATATTTGTGTCCATTTATAATAATTTAAAGTCGCGAAATGCCTGGTTACTTTTCGCCTGCAGATAATAGAAGTTAAGCTTTGGTACATATTTAAAGTTATGTACAAAGTACAAACAGGTGCAACCTAATACATATTTACCCAATTGTGAAGTTATGACAAGGATAAAACAATGTTTTCTGCAAGACATAAGTTCAAAAATTTAAATAGATACATTTCGTGTCTAAATTGAAAGGAGAAATTCATTTCAACATTTGTTAAACAGAAATGGACATAGTGCCACCTAACTATTACACTATTGCAAAAATTTGATGGATGTTAGGTTTGAATAAGGAACAAGTATCTAATTATTTTTGGTGAGTCCCTTGAAAAATGATAATATGTATATAAAGTTGACTCAAGTTGCATAAAACCACTTTGCAACTGACCTTCGAAAATTTA
Organism: Tenebrio molitor; assembly: GCF_963966145.1. Lineage (NCBI taxonomy): Eukaryota > Metazoa > Arthropoda > Insecta > Coleoptera > Tenebrionidae > Tenebrio > Tenebrio molitor. The sequence goes on along the minus strand of NC_091051.1, from coordinate 16,175,932 downwards.
CATAGTGTAAGGTGACTGGTTGCAGTATGTAACAGAAGTTTTGTTAGTGTGAATTTTATAACGACCTTTTTTAGTAACTTTTTAGTAATTATTTATTTGAGGTTAGGTACAGCATAAATAAATTAGAAGAACGTGTTAAGTTGCTATTTTTGTCTATTTTTTGGTTGAAGATGGGGCCAAACGAGTTTTCTACCTTTTTTTAATGTAGAATTGATAATCGCCAAGTGCCTGCCAAATTAATTTTATTGTTTTAGTACTTTCGGAATTGTTCCAATAAACTAACAACAAAACAGACGAATCGGTCAAGGAATTGCGTATTTTAGGACATAAATGTGCAATGTCAATTCTTGCAGATCCCCTGTTATGTTTTTTCTGACACGAAAGAAGATTTCAGATGAAGTGAGCAGTAAGCTTAACTTATACTGTTCCCATCAGGATTGGAATAATTACAGGTGGCAGAAGTTGAGTAGAAACGATAAAATATAAATTCAAGCCACTTTGAAATGCCCCAAAATATAATCCCTTTAATAAATGTATTACATAATTATCAAATTAGGAACTAAAATTTTTCAAAGGATGGCTGTCACAGACTTGTCCTAAAAATAAGGGCAGATTTTCAAGACATTCGGATCTAAATCAAATTATCCAGCGAGCCTTAAGTTCTATCCACATTTTCTCCTCTCTTGAACCATGTGGCCTCTTGAGAGATGATGGTAAAAGACCTGATGGTGGTACACTCATTCCATGGAGTAAAGGTCAACGCCTAATATGGGATGTAACATGTGTTGACACTTTGACTGATTCTTACATAAGAAAAACTTCCATAATTGCAGGATCTGAAGCTGCAGCTGCTGAAGAAGCAAGTAAACAAAAACATGACAAATATCAAAATTTAAAGTCTGCAAATTATATTTTTAAAGCATTAGTTTTCATAACATTAGATCCATGGAGTTTGGAATGTAATACATTTATCGATTACTAAAATTTACACAAGTAGGTCTGACCTAATTTCTTAAAAAATTACAACATATGTTTTTGAAAATATATATAATGTAAAATATATGTAATGTAAATCTGATTTTTGAATGCTGTGTTGATGGCGATGTAAAGTCTAAATTTAAGAATAAAGATTTGTTCGTGAGCTATTGTAATATAAAACACATAAAATGGATAAATTGCATTGTATGTATGTATGCTTGTATTGTAATTAAATCAACCGTTCATACCGCTACCGCAAAAATATTCTGAATTTTCGATTCAAGTTGACGTTGGGAAGCTTCCGGGTATGCAGATTGCAATTCTAACGTGCATCTCACAAGCGATTGTTTCATATGCTTTGATAGCACAAGTCGTTTTGGATCGATTGCTTCTAATTTTATTGCAAATTGTAATTTATTTCAATAAATGCCGCAAATGAATTTAAATGTCAAAATTGTTGACAAGTTTAAATTTCAGCAATGCTACCAACAGTGATTCTTCAAAATTACCAAACACGATGAGAGCTAATACCAACCTAATTTTTCATCTGTGGTTTTTTGCAACTTGAGTCAACTTTAGTACTTATCATTTATTGAGAACTGCTCGTATAGAACTAGGTAGGAAGGTCACATACTAGTTGCGTCCTGCGGTCAGATTTTAATCCGGGTCGCTTAAGGGGTTGTACACTAGTTGCGTCTCGCAGATATTCCAAGAAAGTTGCTTACTAATTATAACTAACATGAAATTAATAATATACACCTAATAAAACGTCTGTTCTGTTTATAGAAGTTTACTGATTGATACACGTACCTAATTACAATGATTCATTATAATAAGTATGTATATGTTGATATATGTAATTATATCCAGCGATTAAATTAATTTGTAATCGAGTCATCTATGGGTTTGAATCCGTATGTCTTTTGCGATTGATATGCTTAAGTGTGGGATCATTTTAAAGAATTTTTAAAATTGATTTGGTTTTCGTCATATCCTAATTCTGGGTACTTATACAATTAACTTTAACGTCCGTTGCAATAGTTTTCACGAAATAGGTATTAGCTGTCAAGATCTAACCTGCGTTTTGCGCTGTGGAGCGTGGAGTTCAAGCAACGACATACGTTTTCGGATTCATGCATAACTCGATTAAATTAATTTCATCACTGTATATAAATTACATATAATAATTAAGTAATTATTTACATATCCTAATACATACATATTTAGAACCTACTCATTTTTAATTTGCACGTGGCAAACACTTACCTAAATGCACCGTTTTAACAAATTGAAATCGGCTAATTTCATTTGTGTTTAATTTATTTCGTTTTCTATAAATTTCTTTTTATCAATAAATGCTTTTCGTTAATTTTTTTTTTTTTTTAAATGATGCACTTCTTATTTGTATGTATTATGTATCTATCTCCAAATTCTTCAATAGGTGCACTCCTGTGCAATAAAATTAAGCACAGCAAATATAGTAAATTCAAAAAACTCCTGTACTGTCAAAATTAAATTTTAAATAAAATGCTTGTTTCGACTGTACTTAGTTATTGAAAATTTTCGCTAGAGTGTACCGACATCAAAATCTAGTAGCAAAATATATTTAGGTTATGTTTTCATTTTTAATCATTGAACTAAAATGTTTTGAATCATTCATTGCTGCAACTAAATTAATTAGAGCAATTTAATAAAGTTTATAAAAAACACGCGACAAACTGAAAACAGGTAACAAATTAAACAACAACCAAAATCATCCAAAATAAACTAATCTGTTTCATTTATTCAGAAGAAAATTATTTAACACTTGATTAACACTTATCTCTCCACAATTTTCATTTGTGAATCACAAGAACGAACACCAATTCTTAATTAACAATACTGGAGCGGCTTTGGCACAAATTTGTGATTTCTTCCCGTTATTATCACTTTTTTGTTTGTTCCTCATAATAATTTCTTATGGCCCTCTTCTCTCGCGCCAATAGAACCACCCTACTTCGTTTTGAACTTTCCATTTTTACCTTTTTAAAAAATACACTTAAATAATTTTGCAATTTATTTGACAATGTCAATTTAAACAAATGAATAGTTTGAAAAATTAAAAAATCATAGATAACAACTGGGCAATATGAAAATAACTAGTGATTTAACCAACCTAAGAACTGCAATTTTGATTTTGACAGTCCAGATGTTTATTGAATGGACTTTATTTTATAGTTTAAACAGGACATAACGAAATTCCTAGCAACAAAAATGTTTGTTTTTTTTAAGAATGTGAGAATGCCGCATCACTTAGACAACAATTAAAAAATGTTTTCAAATATTTTACCATAGATCCGTATTATAGATATGTACAACTAAAATACAAGATACATACTGTAAAAATTTGTCATAAGACTTGTGCTTAATTTTATTGCACAGAACTGTAGGTACTCCTATAAATTGAAATATATTTGGATGCCCACAGTAAAACTCACGGTTACGCTGCAAGAAGGTTTCCACAATTACGTCATGTCACTGATGATACCTACTAATTCGGACTGCGTTTTAAGTAAAATGATCCTAAAGGTAAATCCCTGAGATGGTAAAAATAATTTAACTCATCAAATTTCAACCAATCACGCTACCCCCACTGTAGAGGGTAAGGGGAGTGAGCAAAGTGGGGATTAATTTATTTCAATCTGCACGTAGGAAAATGATCAACCGGGACGCAATTAGTAGGTACAGGATTTTATTAGGGAGTGGTTTGACCGCGGAACGCAGCTAGTGTGCGGTGGGAAGAAAATGACCATGAGGAAAAAAGCACTCGTAAGTGAATTTAAAAAAAATGAAAACTTTTTTTTATTGGATTGTGGCAAGATGTATTAGATAGGTACATAAACACAACTACCAGAAAACATGAATGCCAGAAGGAGGTTATTTGATGATGTTTCGTGTAAACGTGTGCAGCCGTGGTGCAAATTACAAGGAAATGTCTACCAACGAAAAATTTTAATGAAGGTCAAAATGTTAGTCGTAAAGGCTAGAGTGTTACGTATATATTTAAATCATTGATTATACATAGATATTTGATTTTTAATAACTAATGTTAACTGTATTTAAACACGTATTAAACGTAATTTTAGATCCCATAATTAGAACATTTCACTCGGAGAAGTCATGCGGTTTCATCTAAAACTCTATTATAAAATTTTCTTGATCACACGATATTTAAATCAATGAAACAAATTTTCTACGTTGCGATCGTGGGTATACGTTACATCCTTCCGATACGATAAGTGGGCGTTTGCCTGTAGGTGGCCGTAAGTAGTCTTCTCACTGGAGCGGAAAATCGATTCCCAAGACGTAAAAGTAACTCTATTTATAGTCGCGAGTCTTTTAAAAAGTATCCACCACCGTGCAATGGTGCGAACATTTAATAAAATACCTACGAGTAGATTCTCATAAATAAGCTGAACCTACTGCAGTTACGTTTAGTAAAACATTGTGACATAATAACAACAAAATCACGGAAATCAACGGTGTCCCTGAAATTCTCTTCCTATTGTAGGTATAATCCTTCCAGGCTTTTTCCCTCTTTTAGGCTATTACCTACTTTGAGGATAAAATTATAGTGACAAGGATTATTATTAAACCAAGTGGCGGCCAATCGCTCTTAAGACTACGCAGAATTTATCAATTATTATTAGGTATTGCGTATTCAGCAAGAAAAATTACAACAAAAATTCCTCTTCTATACCTACTCAACATTAGAACCTTGATTTTTATTTTTCGTTTTGCTGTGTTGAACTTCATGACCGTTGCGTTATGTTCTTTGTTAGCGTGTTGTACACTTACGGAACGGTACAAAGGATCCAGTTGAGGTTCTCCCGTCTCTGTCAAACTATGCCGATACCTTTGGGTTGATTATAGGTGAGACGTGATCAACGATCTAATAAACAAACAGTCTCAACTTTCTACTTTATATAAACCGTGCAAATTTTAACGAAGCCGTTACGTTAGGTCGTAAAATATCGACACGAGAAATCTTGCGGCGGCATTTTTCCAACTGTCAAATCAACACGTAAATTATTTATTTTCGTAACGCAACAGAAGTTAATAAAATGTAACAAGTAAACGTTACGTAAATGTATCATAGGCTGGCAGCCAGTTAAGGCGACGGGATGTGGTGGGGCGGAGCGGGCGTCCCCTCTCTTCCGTCTCTACGCGTCTCTGTAAGAAATGAAATGGCCGACCGAAGTCGGCGGTGCAGACATTGCGGCTCTAACAATTTGCTCTCAGTTTCGCTTTATTATTTTTTTTTGTGAGAGTGATTTTTTTTATTCTACAATTATCAAGATTAGACCGTAGGTGGCGCCGCCTATTTTGGGGTGGACTTTCGAAATGAACTGTTCGTTTGTCTAGGGTAAAATATAGAATGGAATGTTACCAAACGAATTATTTATTTATCACTCCATTAGGTGGTTTACTGATGGCATCAGGTTACTAAAGTGGGTGTAAATAGATTCCGGAAATATAACCAAATTACCCTAATCACTTTGTAGGTACCTCCTCGTGCTACGCTAGATTTCGACATGATAGTAACCTAATAAAGTTTTGACGACTTCGCGTAAAACATAAACCCATAGATACGCATACGCGTAGGTAGGTATATGTACCTACTTATCCGTGGTGTATTTATTTTTTGGCACTTGTTATCGGGGAAGATCTTCTACTCCAGTAGGTGTCAGTATAGATATTCTTACCTACCTATTGCATACCTACCTGGGTATATTACCTGTTTTGTAAGTATGTCGGTATGTAGTTGCAGTTTGGGGAAGTGAATCAGCATCGGTAAGGAAATCGTTGGCTTCCCATTGTTATAATCAGATAGGTACATACCTACTCACCTACTTATCTAATAAATGCTGGTTTAACATTATCAATATTGTATTTGTCTATTTACCTACATTATCTATACAAAGTATGATAATGTCATTTTTCCGCAAATTGTTCAAAACAGAGTTAAAGTTGAATATACAGGGTTATTCTAAATGATTGTAGTCGAAGTTGGCGTGAAAACTGAATGTAAAATTTAAATAAAATCCTCATCACTGCACTTTTCACCTAAAAAATGACAGTGACAGCGACACAACTGACAGTTCACATGAAAGCGGCAAAAACGTAATAACATGGGCATGGCCTACTTCGAGTACAATCATTTAGAATAACCCTGTATTTACCTAATATGAACCCTAAAGGCGGCCTTACACCAAGGCAACAATCGGCAACATGTTGCCTGCAACATTTTTTAGAAATGTTGCCCGTCATTACTAAACAATGTTGCAGGCAACATGTTGCCTTGGTGTAAGGCCGCCTTAATGCTGACACATCAATTGGTACCGATGCAAGAAAAAAAAAAACAATTTGAGAATCCGACAGGAGTAGCATGTAATTTTGATCACTTTTGACAGATGACAGAATAGTAGGACGTTTTTATTACGATAAAAACATTTTGATTGGATGAAAGCAAGCGCTCTGATAGGTTGAACACGCACATTTGATGTACGTGGGAATTAATCGCACATTAATCACTCTTTCGTTTCAATTGATGATTATCCCAGGAGCTAAGGGTTAAATTAGGGGTTAGGAAAATGTAAAAAATATACATAGGTACTATGGCGGACAATAAATTTAGGCCGGCCTGTCATTGAGTTGACATCAAAATGTGAAGCTGGCATTAGGTATGTTCAACTAACCCCATTTTCGATTTTTGTCATTCTTGTCATCGTGACAGCGATAATCAAAATTAAAATTGGGAAAAGAAGTATGCACTAGAGAGAAGTGCTACTAGTTATGCTAGTGCGTCATGACAAAGCCTCCTTTAGGAGGCTTTGGTCATGATCTGTAAGTTACGAAAAAGGCGAAGGAAACGCCAAACAGCTTGAAAACCTTCAGTTTGACAAACTGACACATCAGTCACAATGACAATAAATGGTCGCTTGCATTGACTTTTTTTAAATGTCAGAAATTTGCCGGCCTAAATTTATTGTCCGCCATAGTATCTACATATTCGATTAAAAAAAGATCAGTAGGTAGATACCTACCTATGTAAAAAATGTTTATTTTAAAGAGTTCTATTGGTGATTAAATTTATTACGTGGACATCCATAATACCCTGTATATGTAGTTAACAGATAGATAAAAAAATGTCTATTTCAGAAGATGGTTTCATTGTGTTGGAAATTTCTTCGAAATATGCCAACAGTACATATGTACGTTCTCCGAAAAAGATTTAATATTTTTCTTTTCAATTCATAAATTTTTGATACACACTCGTATCCGTCGCGAAATTTCTTTGGTTGCAATTTTGGCCTTTTCAACATTTCGTCCTCGCTTTCGTTGAAGTTTTTATAGCTAAAATTGAGTCCACTTACTTAAGAAGAAAATAACACCTATTGTTATCCTATAAGTGTTACCTTTTATCAAATAACGATCACGCTACGAAATGAAAAACTGAATTGAAAGAAGTCTGAACTATCACTGAACGGTGGTTGCCTAGCAAGGTCATGGATGATGCCAACATAATTTCGGAAAATGTAAACGTATTTGTGGGCGGAGTTAATTTATAGCCCATGTGCGTAAGGAAGCATTTACTAGACGGGTTGTTGGTGCGGTTTTCGCAATTTACACCAGTGGACGTAGGAAAATTATTTTTTATTTATATTAAATATAGGTACTTATTAAAATCTGTAACCTGTACTTAATCCTTTCAAGGAACCTGTGATGGCACCTTTACATTAATAGTTATTACATTAGCAAAGAACGGATGGCGCAACTAAAAGGCCAGTGAAGAATAAAGAAATTTGCAGAATTAACTGATAAAATCGTAAATTCCCGTACCTAACTTATTATTCTATTACACAAACGGAATGCGGTTATGGCTTAATTGGTGTTTACAATTTACTAGTAGATATTCATTAGTCTTCAAAATAGAAAATTCGTCTCCTACTAGACACTTGTCATCGGCTGGCCGCAAACAAACTCAGGTCTATATTTATTGGTTTCTTGCATTCTCACCGCACTCCGTGATTGGGCCATTGTAAACTACTTTAAAAGACAAAACCATAATCTTACCTACTAAGTAGATATATCGCTGGGTAGACGTAACGAAACTAAATCTAAAGTAGATACCTACTTCAATTTAAAATGAACTTTTCCATTTAAATTTTCCTGTTTAAAGAAATAAGAAATTGAGAGAATGTCAAGTGTATGAACAAGAACATAATTAGAAATAGAAAAATCAGATATCAAGTTGAGCCCGTCACAAACGAAAATTTATGAATATGTAGAGCAATTTGTGCTCTTTCTTGCATGAAACAGATAGATAGCAGAGCAACTTGTTATGGATTTCGCATATCTTGTGCTCATGATGGATTATTTTTGATGACAATAGATAGTGCCTAATTGTAAGAATTTGCATATGTAGGTACCTATTGACAAAAATGAAATGAATCAATAAAAAGCAAGATGCATTTACATTACTGAAATCATAGGAAATAGTTATTTTCATATGAGTAGCGCTGTCAGATCACTTTTCAGGCCGAAATTTGAAGGACGACGCGTCAGCCAAGTGCTGCAAAACAGGCCGAATACTTGAAAACTGACAGCGCACGAATATTGAATTAGCTATTTACAATCGAGTGTGGGAAGTTACATTTTGCACCGCGAAGTTTAATTTGAAACACGACGCGAAGCGGAGTGTTTCTTTCATAAACTGAGCGTTGCAAAATGTTTCACACACAAGGTATGTATGTATAGTGCTTTTTTTTAAAACAATTACATAGGTAGGTATTATTTTTCGAATTTTAATAGAACGCACCCAAGAATAGTCAAATGTAAGGTAGAACTGACAGATGACGCTGCTATTTTGATTTGTATACCTAGGTACATATTGTTCTCCTGAAACTCAGCTTCATTAATTTAAAATTGTGTATTTCTTCTACGTTTCTAAAGTTTAAAAACACGGATTATTTACTTTGCCGCTTAGTATGGGAAAAATTCACCGTCGCACAGTCGCCGTAAAAACAAAGTTTCATATGACGTGTGAACAGTGCGTATTTGCAAAGTTTCCATCACAGGAGGCCAAGAATATTATTTATTGTTACTAAAGGTTTGTCTTCCTTTTTGTGTTCTTCGAATCTACGGCATCTAGGAGAACATGACATTCATTCTTTTATAGTCGTTTATTTCTTTATGCGGTTTAAGAGTTTAGATTGACAGGACAGAAAACAAATTAAATTAAAAACTAAATCTTTGTGGCGTTATTTTCGAAGGACCAGCTATTTTAGATGTAGACGTTTATTTTTGGACTGTGTCTTATTACAAGCGACTCAAGCTACTGCTTACAAGTTACAAATCGGGGGTGAGAGGGGGGTGAGCGATGAGGGTGGTTACCCCTCCCTCTCAATAGGCGTCAACAATCTTTTCGCAACGAAAATTGCTACCTTGTTAGATTTTTTTTTTACATTAAATCCGTGTATTGTCGAATCAACAGAATGAGAACCAATGAAACCAGAGACCAAAGTAATACATATTAATAATTATTATTATTAAAACATTTTTTTTAATCATTACTAATCGTGTCAGGTTGTAGTATGAGCGTTGTTAGAGTAATGAAAAAAATGTATCTACCCTTGAGCTTAAAATGCTACTTGACCTTTTGATTTGAATAGATAAAAGCACACTTTAACATCTGCTATAGAAAAAATATAAAATTTTGTCATAAGATTTCTCTTTGGACGTTTTTAGAATAACTAAATTGTCGTTATACCTACTGTGAACAAAAAATGTAACTGCTAGAAATAATGCTTTTCAAAAATAATAGGTAGTCCTCCACAGTGGAAATTCTCCTTATTACAATTGGTAGGTATACAGTGTGGTCCAACACTTACCATTTTTGCGATTACACGTTTAATAATTGTCCAAAAATTCTGAAACTCGGTAGGCACAATCTACAATTAATATTCTATGATTGAGGATGTTTTTTTTCAATTAAATTTTTGTGATGGAGCTAACTTTATAGCGATTTAATATCAAATTGGTCCAAATATTGAAAGCTTTTTTTTCTCTACTAGTTACAGAACTCCTCACCTTTTTGATTGATCCACTTCCGACTTTGAATTATAATTAGGTAATAGTGAAAATTACGATCAAATATCAAGTTAAAGAAAGCTGGAATCCAAGACCGTTTATGGTAGAGCTGAATAGGACAGCTCGTAATGTGATGGCCCCTCAATAAATCTTTTTGACGCAGGGCTGCCGGCTCCCCCGAAACCATTTTTCAGGTCAGTACTGGTGAAATTCCAGTTTATGATAGAAACGATTCGCAGCAAGTAAAGTATTTTTCTTTAAATGAAAAATAGATATTTAAGAAAACTGAATATTGAATAATTTCAACTTCATTACAATTTCTTCAGAATGTTTGCCGAAATTACTAGGCGTAAAATAGTCGAGTTCGGCCCGACAGGGTAAGTACCTGCAGTTGGCGGCAGCGGAGTTCCTCCCGGCGGTCAGAAATTTTCAGGTCTTGTAGCAGGTAGTGAACGGTAAGGGATTAGCACTGGTGATAAGAATGATCCGGTAATTAGGAATTACATTACCTTTCCTAAAATATTAAATTAAATATTTGCTTATAAGAAGACATACTTCTTGGGACCAATGATTAAAACCATCTCTTTTTTGGTGGGATGCAGGGGTAAATCTCACTTATAAATAAGCCCATTTCAAAGTAAAATTTTTAGTTTAATTATTTCTTTAAAAACGTCACCATGGAAACTGAGTGAAAAAGGCAAACTTGTAGTGAATGGTGCAAAATTTCGTCAAGCCAGAAAGTTATGTAATAAGTGATAACCGTATACGTTGGAGATGTAAAACCCTATGGCCAGTCTTAAAAAAAAACTCACTGTATACTCATATCATCTACATAAATAGAGTACAATTTGTAAATGCCGTATGTCATTTTATTTTACCCTTGTAAATAAAATTGTTTCTCCCTGGCATCAGTGTATTTATTACCAATTTCAAGCAAAATACTCGTCATTATAATCTAGTCCTACCTATCGCAGTAATCCCCGATAACCTCGGGAGGAACTCGTCCGTTAAAAAGGGTTATGCAGGTAAAGAAGTGACCACCGGGAGGAACTCGGATACGCCCCTGCAGTTTGGCGATAGGGTATTGTAAATCTTACTTCTGGTTTGGTTTGTGATTAGGCACTTAGTGTAACTGCCTCATAAATTCCTGTCAGTTGTGCGGCACCTTCTTTAATTGCAAATAAATCGGCAATGTGATGCGTTTTATTTTTTTTTATTTTCAGATTTCTGTTTTCTGTATTAGTTTGAACCTATTTAGATCAAAAAATTTTTTTTGAATTTTGATTAATTTCACTTTATCGCCTCTTGACGCGAAACCCAATTGATAATAAATAAAATAATGGGACAGGCTTATAGCTCCATAATGTGTGTCTCTTCCTAGCTAAGCGTAAAATTTTTTCGATAATTAGAAACCGCGTAATCGCAAAAATGGTAAGTGTTGGACCACCCTGTATGACGGGTGTTTTTTTTAAATTTGGCGTCGAAGAGTCGTTTGTGAATGCACGATACGGATAACCGATCACGGATCAGCTGTTTCAATCTTGGGCTTTTAGACGAGTGGTGCGTTCTCAATCGACTCTCCAACCCCAACTTTGTCGTCAAATTAAAAAAAAACACCCAAGTTATGACTCTCACGATGTAAAAGAGCTTTTGAGATAGTCACGAGAAATAATCCAATATCTAGAGATAGATAGTTTAATATTTAAAAATTGCTTCTTTGCGACAGACATTAATTAGAGAAACAAATCTTTAATTTGCAGTTACTTCAAAAAATTGTCATAAATCCAGCTACAAAGAAATTGTTCACTGAGATTAAGCGAAAATACGGATCTAGACGAAATTTTGTTAAAATTTGTTAAGATCAGAATCAAGAGTCGACATTTTCGTTATGTTGCCTTGTGTACGTACGTGTTTTATGTGGTTGGTTTACACAGTAGGATTATATGAAATCCTCTCGTAGTAACGGTGAAATTAGGCGATAAAGAAATATAATGGATATTTAGATCTTATCTGCATCTTGTAGACTTTTTGTTTTCCTAATAGAAGCTTATTATTATCTATCCTAGATGACAAGCATCAGATGAAAATTTGTTGGTTTTTGAGCAGTCGTCGAAGAAACGTCGTTAGCATCCTAGCAAACAAAATGAATTGTTTGTCATTAGTTTCGTTCGGGAGTTTATCTGGGCGCATTAAGAATCGTTGATGCGATCGAATAAAAATGGCACCATCGAAATCGCCCGTTTCCCTTTTCGGAGAGGCTCTTGACTTCATTTGCACTCATAAAACGCCTAAATGATGGATATTACCGAAACTTGTTTCAGGTGTTTTTCGAATGCACGCATGCAACTCTCCCGTGGCGGTTTTTATCACCGCGTCCATTTTAACGCAACGAAAAAATGCCACAAAAAATTAATACATCACTTAGAGCATCGTGCAATTAGTCGTGGCCAGGAGCATCACCACAATTAAACAGCAATAAACCGGTGTGCCCCGGAGAAATTTTTCCGAATAGTGAGGATCGTGTCCAAAGCGAACGGCGAGATAATTAAGTTAAAAGCTTTTAAAAGCGTGTTTTTACGGAACAAAAGCTAAATAAAAGCGCCGGCCAAGACGTAGAGATAATTAATAACGATGACGGTAGAAGTATCGAGTTGTTAATATTTTCGTATGTTTAGGCAGTTTGTGCGGACTTGATCTCTTTAATGCCTTAATTAATCGCGTTTGTTCGCCGCGCAAGAAGATGAATTTTTCAGCGAAGCTGTTTCAATTTTCAGCTCGGTGCGCTTTTAAGTAACTGATTTATACGACTGAATTAAAATTGTTCGGCGATAGAACACAGTCGATCGATTCGCTTTGAAATTTTAATTGAATCCGTGGATTTTTTTAAAAGTCAACAAACAGGACACGCCGAGTCCGGTGCTAGTGAAACTTTTCATTATCGAACTTGATCCTTTTAATTTGACTTGTTATAAACGCAGCGTAATAAAAACTTGGCGAGTCCTTTAAGTAGTTTGCGGAGTCGATAGCGATCAGAAGTAACTTACTGAACACCGTTTAAGTCGGTTTGTTATGCAGGTCACGTCTGCCGTGTTTCTAGACTGTCATTAAAAGGCATTCGTAATCTATGGATATCCTCCGTGGTTGACTCGTTCTGGTTTGCCGGCCGTTTCGTCATGTCTTCTTCCACTTCTTCTCCGACGATTTTCTGCCCTGGCGTGTTTCTTGCATCGATGCGTGTCCACTGTATGCTAATGCGTCAATTAATTAAACTATTGTTCTTTCATGTTTTCGGGGCGATGGAAAGACATTATAAATTATGTCGATGTATGAGACCACCTGTTGCCGATTTCACATTACCCCGCGTTCGAGCAAACTTATTGTGACATGAGCACAGGTGTATGTTAATACAGTCTGCCTTGTGCGACGTCAAAAAAGACGGGAATTGTATATCGCCGGTCTTTGTTTTTAGCAACAAACACGTTCAAATCGGGACTGGAAGCTTGCGAATTTATCCGACATCCGTTTGTCTCGGCTCACGTCGAAAGACGGCAAGGAAGATGCAAAGTGCGAGGAGCGGCATTTTCTTTTCTTCGTCGAGTTTTCGCGGAAAATTTACTCGATGCGTTATTATTAGCTACTCCGATATGCGTTTTATTTTCGGTTTATTAATAGACGGTCGTGTTTAGCATTATTTCGAAGTAACAGACAAATAAACACCGAAACCTTGTCAGTTTTTAACCTTCACCTTCGACACAAAGGTTTTTTGAAACTAGATTTGGAAATGTCGTCGGATCTGGTACAAAAGCACAAAAGGAAGTTTAAAATAACAAGCAACGGTTTCGCTGATGAATTTCTACAGGTGTTTTACGTGAGTTGACTAAATTACAATTTACCGAAAGTCTTTCAAAGTATACTTTATGAAAATTAATTGCTTCAGCGATGAATTCTTAAACAGTCAAAATGTCGAGTTTCCACCTCGGTTTTTATTTAAATAATGATGTTAATTTCATAAACAGAAAATGTGTTTTAATTGCTCTCTGATTAAACGTAATGGTTTTATGTATACTTTTAATCTGGTTTTTTAGCGAGCTGAATTTAATTACATACATCGATTTTTGAGCGGAAATCTTTTCTCTCTGAATTACATGCAAGGTGCTCCTTTACTTGTACAGACAATGCAAGTTTTAATTAGCTGCAGGTTGAGAGAATCCCGTTTTTAATAAATTTATAATTTGATTATGCATCCTCATCTTGATAATTAAAAAACAAAATACCCGTTTCACATTTTTTATTTATAACCCTGCGTAACCGGAGATGATTAAAATAGATAAAAATTCGACAGGACCCCCCAAAAAATTATTAACCCTTATTAATCTAAAGTTGTACCTTTAGGTACTAATTTCTGGTTTTTGGTAGGAATACCCACATACCAGACATTTTATTTATTTGATAAGTTTTGTTCCAATTTCAATTCAATTGAAATATTTTCCTTTTACAATTATATCGAGTGCTCATTTAAATTTCTCCTCAAAGTTGGCGGTGAAGAGTCGATTGTGAACGCACCACTCGTCAGTCTGCAGAGTAAAAACACAAACAACGCAAAAAGTGAGGTTAGATTTAAACAGATGATCCATAATCTGTGTTGTGTTCACAATCGAGTCTCCAAGGCCTACTTTGAGGATGAAATTTAATTAACACCCGATATAACGGGTGTTTTTTTTTTTAATTTGGCGTCGAAGTAGGCGTCGGTTGTGAACGCACTATACAGGTTACGGATCACGGATTAACTGTTTAAATCTTACGCTTCTACACGAGTGGTGCGATCTCAATCGACTCTCCAACGCTTAGGTACTTCGACGCCAAATTTAAAAAAACATCCTTTATGTACCTAGTTTAAACCAATCATTTCTTGAATAAAAAAAGGGCAAGTTTTTCAGAATTTAAGAGTAGTTGTGAGAATAAGGAAATAAAGTACATATCTTTACGTTTTTCATATTCTAAACTGTGCCACTTTGGTAGTTTTAATTTTTTGTTTTCAATTATCTCCATAAATTATTTCATCTTCTCTTACATTTATGTCGTTATCAAATGTGCAGTTACGACTGCACCGCGTGCATTTCCCTTCAGAAATGACCATTATCCACCATGATTTATGCTATCGGAATGCGGTTTACTTCTAGACCACTCAATTTTATCGGATCAGCAGGAACGAGACCGCTGCAGGAATTGAAATCTTGCGCGACATAATAATTGGTGAACCAGAAGAAAGCATTTTGTCGAGACTGTCTGCTCACTTTGATAGATCATCCTAATCTGTTTCACTTCCTGGCATTGTTAACATATGGACAATTTTTTTAGGGTGACGTAGCAAGTTGTTAACAAGGCGGAAGTGTCATGCAGGACATTTCTGCATCTGCAACCGTGCGCATATCTCAATCAGTAATAAGTAATAACCTGTCTGCGTCGCGACATTTGTTTATTTTACCTTGAGTTGGTAATATTTTATGATTTTTTTTTTGTGTGTGTTTATGCTAAAATATGTGTGGTGTGACCTTATTAAATTTGATTAACTGGTTAAGGAACCGGACCTTGAGTGATAATCGATTGATCTTTACTGTAATCGGATTGACCTTCGTTGGAATGTGGTGTTAAATGATTAGATAATAACTTTATTAACTGGCAAATATACATTTCATTGATACCATTCAAAGGGCGAAACTGTGTCATCCGTTTATCCTTGACTGGGATCCCATTAAAATTAAATTAATTAGAACCTAATCGAAATGTATTTTCAGGTAACGTCGATGATGTAGATGGTAACTAATTAATTATTAACAATCCATTTACGTTGATATTCGAAGCTTTTGCCCTACCAATAAAATGTTAATTGTTGTCACGTTGACGCCGGCGAAAATCAAATAAATTTCCATTTGGAGTCGAGCATTAAATTTACGCGATATGCAAATGCACAGTTTTAGCATGCGTCATTTGATACGGCTGTGCATACGATAAAGTGAACAATAAAGTTGCAAAATGAAAATATACCGAAAGCTGCCAAAGGACAATGCGGTCGCGTAAGTTTAAGTTCGAAATCAGCGATGTAAGTACGACGAAATTATTAAATATGAATAAAAGCGTGATGACACCTGTTCGACGACCATCAGTTACGGCTCCCAGATCTTGGATCAAATTACCGATGAGACGGGTTTCCTGCAGCACGAAGAAAAATGGCTGACAGGTTTATTGGCGATTCGAGTAAGCTTCAATTAGAAATCGTTAGCTGCGACGTCTCATGTTCCTTTTTTATTCAAACAAAAATGTACATAAATACCTATAATAAAATAAATGTAAGATCTAAAGTTGTCTGAATCTTTGGGTAAAGATAAACAAACGATATTAAGACACTGGTAAATTTACAGGACAAATCATTTACATTTCTCGTCAAAATTGGCGTTGAAAAGTAGATTGTGAACGCATCACTCGTCTGTCTGCAGAATAAAAACACAAACAACCCAAAAAGTGAGGTTAGATTTCAAATGGTCCGTGGTGCGTCACAGTCTACTCTTCTTCAACGCCAACTTTGAGGAGAAATTTAAATGAACACCGGATTTTTAAGAGAAGTGCGATATATGCGATGCTCTCAATGTAGGCTAGTGAAGACCTTCCTTGACAGATCATTGCAGCTCGATTCTCAATATGACAACGTCAAAATAGCTGGACGGATCATCACAGGCCGGAAACTTTGAGACCTTACCAGGTATATGTATGCTTGGAAGCAATTCTTCTGATCATTAGAGACAAGCGGAAATAAATTCGCACCAAGAAAAGTAGTAACATCTAGAGAACTCGCTTGTAAAGTGGAACATACATAATCTCTGGCTCGCAGTTGAAATGTTTCCGGACACAAGTGTGCTATTTCTGTTGGAAATATTCTGTGCGAATAGCAGCGTTCAAAACGTGTCATTGTGCAAACAAGAGACTACTTTTATTGACTCAGATAACTGCGATAAATCAAGAAATCACCGGCAAATATTGAAAGTTTGCCATGTTTAATTTTGGAGAGGCTTTTCCGAAATTTTTTCGTGTGATTGTTCGCTGCGGAACCCATAAATAACCGAGCGGTTCGTTGTTGGGACACTCATTAGCCTAAAATAAAACTTTATTTGATCGAAATAGTTTCGAGTTATAATTAGAATCGTGTTTGTGCTTTTGAAAAACAAATTAGGTGAAACGGATCGTTTACGTCGCCGCGATAAGATCTCCCACATATTTTACTTGGCTTTCCCGTTGCTCCATAAATCAGATTAAGCACGAATAGCGAACACACAAAAAAAATTACAATAATCTCGATAATAAATACGACACATAATTTCTATCGAGCCTCCGCCGTGATCCCGACTTTTAATAAATTCCGAACGCATCAGAAATTCCCTCGTAAACTTCCCACTCTTTCGGGGATCGATTTTGTGAAAAATAAAACGTTTTCAGGCTGCGAACAGCAGATTCAGCTAACTCGACGAGCCAACGTGGAATTATTTACAGACAATATAACAACAGATATTACACGTTCAAGCACCGGAGTCGTGCTTGACATGGATGGGACTATGAAAAATAAACTGTTACTTAACCGTTGTGGGTAGATAAAATTATTCTGACGATCCTCGACTTTGTCTAGGATTTTTCATATGCATTTGCGTAACACGTGCTCGTCCATCGTGCTGTTTTAAATATTGAATCGGTTCGAATTTTTGCGGTGAACCGGCATCTGACCGGGATGCCAATGGGCACTGTCAAATATAACGGACATAGCTGCATTGAATACCAGATGATCTTATTGCACATGCACGCTAACTATGTCGTCGATTGTGCAAGCGTGACGCTACGTTAATTTATTATCGACGTAATCGGCATGCTCGTTTTACGGGATCAATGGGGCAGTTTACGAATAGCGCATCGACGCCCCAAAAGGACTCGAAAGTGCAGACAGAGCATCCCCGTGGAGTTCAACCGATTCTGATTGATCTACTAATGCGAACAACGCTTAATTAAAATAGAGCTCTGATGTGGGTAATACGTGTGGAGCGAGTCGAGTATACCGAAGTAGTTTTTATTATTTTATGGGGAAGTTTATTAAATATTACGCACATTTGGGGATCAAAATTGCATCATATTGTTTTGTTTCCACCGTGATTCGATAAATCGAAACACACGAATAACGCTGAAAGCGGACTACAAATAAGCTATTCAGAACACTTCGTATTCAGAACTCTACAATCTGTTGGCGCCATATTTTTCGTTTTTTTTTTTTTTTAATTTCTGCTTGAGCGGAAGCGTGCAGTAGTTTTTAAAATGGATCATTACAACCTTCTAATTCCGGATGTTCTAACGATGAAGATCACATTTACATTGAAAAAATTGTAATTGTGTCGTTCTAAGCCATATGCAGAATGTGTCATTGTGTAGTGTCTAAATGGTCGTTGAAGGTTTGGTATTTTAATCCCACCGAATTAGTACTGCATTGCTGCTAGCAGTATTAGATCAATAACGGTTGTAACATGCAGGAATTTCACGTAAGAGAGGACATTTTTGCGTTAAACGGTGAACTGTAAAAGTGAATTAAGGACAACTGGCAGGTCTCAGTTTTGTTCAGCGTCCGATGCAACTGAATTTGTTTCAAGCTCAAGCTTTGAGTGGCATTTCGCTCGATATCACTGATTCCGAGACTTTTATTCTTATTTGAGCGATTACGGTAAAGCTACGACCTTCATTCTTGGAGTACTCGAATAGATTTTTCAATTTTACAGAAATGAAGCCGCATCGTTAATGTCAAATGAACCAATACATAAAATTTACCTCGGATTTGGTTGAATATTTTTTATCTTATCACAGCGAAAAAAAATCGGCCCCGGTTTTTTAATTTTGAAATTGATCTAAATTCCTGAAAATCGACCGAATTCCATCACTTGTAACACGCTATAGTTGAACACTGTCAGGAACAGGACAGATATAAATCGGTTCACTATTTTATATACCGTGCGATCAACAATTACTTAGATCAAAAAAGCCTTCGAGATTTTGGACGTAGGGCGAAATCTAGATGTTCAGATGCCCTGAATGCATGGCAGTATTTTTGGTTGCATATATGTACCTGTTTCAGTTTAAATTTGGAAATTTTTGCCGAAACTCGACCAAACAGGCGTATGTCCATTCTCCCTTATTGAGAAGACCATTACGAAAGTAAGATTCACTGGTGAATCTTTTATGTTTTGAAATAAAAACCATTTTTGCATTAAAATTAATTTGATTAATAGTGGCAGTTGCTTGACGTTTATTAGTTGAGTTAGAAAAGATGCGAAAAATCTGACACTGCCCCTTATCTCAGTAATTGTTGATTGCACAGTACATACACCAGATACAGTGCGTTTTTTTCAAGACTGGCCATAGGGTTTTACATGCTAATTTTTCAACACCCTGTTAACTTTTATTTTTGTCAAAATTACAAAACCTTGCGCTGTTTTTAGATCATCATTTACTTCATTTTGTAATATGTACCTAAATGGTTGTAATAGACAATTTACAAATATGTAAAATGTTATTTGCAAAAAATAGTGTGAACATTAATATTTTACATTTAATAGCGATAGATTATAATTATTTATGCTAAGTATAACAAGGTTCTTTACTTCAATAAAAATTAAATGAAATGTTCAAAATGGCCTCCAGAGGCAGTTAAGCAATGACACAATCAATTACATATCAAAATTACAAATGTCAGGTGAAATTTTAGCCTACTTAAAATTTAAAATTGGGGCAAACGGAATTCAAAAAATGTCTTTTTGCTAACTTATTCCTTGCTTCTGGTTATTAAATTGAAATTGTTTCAATACATTATCATATTCCACAACTTTACCTACTCCAAACTCGGTTGAATATTTTCATGAGGACAACAGTTAACAGAGGGTTGAAATAATTATTTTTTGCATATCGTAATGAAAGTGGCACTTTTTTACACGCAAAATCGTAGTGAAAGTAGCACTTTTTTACACGAAAAATCGCAGTGAAAGTAGTACTTTTTTACATCATTTTATTCCATCTCCTTGGAAATGATTTTCAAAGCATACCAATTTTTTTTTTTTTTTTCATAAATCCTTTTAGACCAAATTTCTCAACTTACATCGATATGCAAAAAAAATAGTGTGTTATGAAAGTTTTTTTTCACTTACATATTTGCTTGATTAACTCGGGCTACGCCCTCGTTAATCAATCTGTACATTCGTGAAAAAAAATATGACTTTCATAACTAGTTGTACAAAATTAGCATGTAAAACCCTATGCCCAGTCTTAAAAAAAAACTCACTGTATACCATAGGTACCTACAGTTTTAAGAAATTTACTCTACCTACTTTTTTCCAAGAAAAAGATTTTTTTAAATCTTTCAAACATTATATTTTGAATTGGATTTTAGATACTGCTTTTATCAAACTAAACACTAGATTGTGAAAGTAATATCGAATTAATCGATCTAATTGAAGTTTATGATGAAAGGGGAAAGAAAGGGGTTATAAATGGAAAGGAGCGAAAGAAATACAAGAGAGGGAACTTACAACTCTTGTCAAGTAGTAAATATGTGAAAAGGAAATTCTCACCCACTCATTTCCTGATGCAGTGTGTAAAAAGTTTAATTTAGAGGAGGAAGTAGGTGTTGCAAAGAAAAGGTACATTTACAAGGAATCCTTTTTCCATACTTACTCTTGAAGACATCAGCGAAGATGTGTTACTTGTTGATTTTGAAATTATACAACAACCCATAATACACACCGCACAACAATTATCGCATCACTTTGTTTCGTAAGTATGTATATAGCAAATGGTCAGCAAACATTTGGTATAAATAGACTAAATTTAATCTTTAAGAAGATTTCAACCCTATATTGGAATGATAATTGATTTTTGCACTGTTTGTGTTAATTTTTGTTGACTGTATGCAAGACATTGCAGAACCATCTCGTTTACCACAGTACTTTAGAGCGAATTAATCAATGACTGCAACCCCTTATGTTAATATGTGCAATAATGAAGTTAAAGTTCAAATTTTACATGTATCGGGTGTTTTTTTAAATTTCACCTCAGTAGGCGTTGAAGATTCGATTGTGAACGCACTATACAGGTTACGGGATCACGGATCAGCTCTTTGAATCTTACGTTTTACACGAGTGGTGCGTTCACAATTGACTCTTCAACGCCTACTTCGAGGTGAAATTTAAAAAAACACCTGATATAAACATATGTTATGCGATAATTGTTGTGGGTGTATTTGACAGTTTTATGAAGAAACTTTGGTGATGGGATGGTTAAATTGAAGTGATTATGGAAAAAAGGCGAAGGTGCCAGATTTGATGAATCTTTATCAAAAAACAGATTTCTGTTAAAGCATAGGCAATAGAGATGCAATCAAAAGCCAAATTCTACGCAAGAGTGATTGTTCGTGTGAAGAACAACGACGGTATTTGAATTCATGAGCATGACTAACAGAACATGATTTTACCATTTTAAAAATTCAAAATTCCAAAAATGGTTTTCCTCATGATACTCTATGGCCAGGTTGTATAGAGCAATGTCAATTCGTTATTAAAGTTAACATACAGTCAAGCGATCTGATTGGGGGATATTTAATATTGGATTTGAATCAGTCCTTATAAAGTAAATATGTACTATGTAACTATTAATTTCATTCCTAATCTAAATTTTTTTGTTAATACGTACATACTGTCATGAAAGCGGACGTGTTCTTTGTTGATTATTTGGTGAAAAGTAAGCTGAAAAGACCCGTAGCTTTTGATACTTTAGACAGAAAAAAGCTTTGAGGGGATGAAAAAATTGGGATCAAAGAAGCACAACGGACAAATTCAAATACATAGATACATATTTAAAATTGGACAAAAAAAGAAGGAAAATTGAAACCCTAAGGTTTGTATAGGAAATTTAAATAAAAAACAAGCGAGAAGGAAACGTTTGAGAGTGGGATAGGATTAGGACACATTTTGGTGACCTAAGGTGATGTCTAACTGATTGTCCAGCCGATCGTTTTATCGAAGTATTAGTAATAGAATTTGAGCGGTGCATTAATTAAACAATGTGTATTATTTACTAAACCCTATAAAGCCGATTCCACAGCACATTATTATTGATAATTTTTTGATAAATGTGTCACAACATGATAAGCTGGCATTTTAATTCGGTTTGTGGTCACCATTGTGGGAGGCGTTTTCCCAGCCACATCAGTTGAACTCTCGTAGCGAAATGCTATTTTTACATTTAGTCGGGTTAATTGGATTAAAATTTATTCATATGGATATACATACGTACCTGGGTGGTATTGATTATCGAATAATATTTTATTGCTCCCCTCTTCTCATTAGCATCATAAAAGTGCTCGCATTAAACTCGGACATGCATAACGTGTGCCATCAAATAAAATATTCAAATTTATTTATACCAATATTAAGCGAACGACGTGGGTACATTCATAGTGTTTTTTTTTTTTGTGTGCATGCCCCCCATGCGGGTGCACTACGGCATTTTCTTCATTCCACAATTTTTTTAAAATATTGTTCGATTGTTGCGACCAAACAAGTCAACAATTAATTACTAGGTATTTGATAAGGTGCAATTTCGATAAGCATAAGTCGCCGCCACTCGAACCATTAATTTCCTATTTGCGCAACGTCGACTCCATTATGGAATGACGTTATTGTAAAGAGCGGAGACGGCACCACTCCGAAAACATTTTTCTTTTTACGTTATGATACGTCTTTTATGTTATGCAAAGCGATGCATTAACCTCTAACGGCAGTTGTGAGAAGCTCATGAGCGAGCCCTCTATGCACCGGTGCGGTTGGTTCCATTTGGAACCATTACAAAGCAAGTACTGAAACTCCGCCGTGTTCTTCGTTAAAATTACACCAATTAGCGAATGCCACCTCTGCGTTAATAACCACTTAACTTACGGTTAATTGGCCGTACGCGTCCTCACCTATTGGCATAATTCATTTTTCAGCAGATGTTTCAGAAATATTGGAAAGTAAAGAAAAATCGGAGCGCGCGGGTACTACACTACCATTGGTGTGTATATCGTTCTTGCAGCATGAAATGAAGGCGGTGAATAAACATACTGGAAACGCACCAAAGCTCACTTAATTCCTTCGTCTGAATACGCCAAGAAGCAAAATTGTGAAGATTTTTTTTTGTGTAGGGAGAGTAAACAATTCAACTGAACTGATTTGTTTTTGTTTGGACTTTTTTTCTTCCGGTTTGGTTCCGATTAAGTGGCATTTATATTCATTTTCCGTAACACGCTAGTAGAATTAACAACAGGTTGTTTATTATTCGCATTAATTTAATAATAATTGGTAATGCAGTTGGTGACTCTGATTTATTATTAATGCGCCGGTTGCACTCGCATTGTGTTGCGTACTGCAATTCGCCATATAGGTTGTTGCGTGAGTTCAATTTCTAATAATAAAGTCGAGCTGAGAGTCGGATGATTTGGAAGTGTGTGCAGTAAATATTCGTCGGAAAAAGCTCTGAAAATGGGAAGTCGTGCATTTCGCTCGAACAATTTTAAACGCTTAGAACTTCTCGAGAATAAGTTTCCATAACATCGGATATGAGCGAAGCAAAAGAACAAACAAAACGGAAACGTAATTGTCTTTGTTCAAGTCAAACACAACGTTACATACGCGGGGGAAGGACGGATTGAAATTCGGCAATAAGGAGAGCGTAACGGCCGAAAATTCCACCGACTCCATAAAACTAGATCGCTCCGGTGGCCATACGAGAGCTAATTGCCGTGGTCGTTGGTATTTATTTTATTGCGTTGTTTACATAAAGCGCATTTTTCAATCGCGTCCGGATTGTTGGCGAACGTTAAATTATGCAAACAGGCGAGGAACTGGCGTGATCCTCTCTAATCGCATTATTTACAAACGGCGTAACGGGGCATTTATGATTTTTCCATTGCAGGATATTACCAGCCGGCAGGACCATTAATAAGCGTTCCGCACGGGCACACCCAGCAGCAGCAGCCGCCACCTCCGCCGCCGCCACCCATAACCAAGAGCGCTCCGTTGTCGGAGACGTCGCCGACGTCCGCCTCGCCGATCCACCAGCCGCCCCCGGCGCCCAGTTCCAACGGCGATTCTTCCGACAGCGAGGTACGAACCGACGCTAATTGACTGTCTGGAAGTGTTAATTGGTTGATTGCTTCATTAGGTGATAATCACCTCTGTTACGGCTGGGAAGGATCCGGTACCACCTCCACATCAACCGCCGAGTACTTACAGGTACTCTCAGTATCCCGGTACGCCCCCCGGGTACCCGTACAGCTATCCACCCCATTACTATCCGACTCCAGCCCCGGCACCGTCCTACGCTCATCATGATCTGTGTTATTCGACGAATCCCTATTTGCATCATAAATATCCACCGACCACGTACAGGAGGTTCTTGCCGAGTACGCAGTATTACGCCCCAAATCCGCCGGATATATATGCAACGCCGCCGACGGGACCCTCTCAACAGAATCAGCAGGTTTGTATTTGATCGCGCCAAAAGTGCACATCCACTGTCTGTACAATTTACAATTCATTTGTTGTGTAAATATTTTAATTGCATACAAATATGTATATGCAACATCTAATTGTCGTCTTCCGTTTTGTAACGTGAACATGCTATAGAATTAAAACGAATGTTTATTACCTGCCATAACGTAATTGTAAATTGTTTCTTTCGGTTGTTTTTGATTGTTTTAACTTGTGTTTTCATCCGTAAAACCCTGCACCTGTCTTCCGCTTTCATCTGATTTTTTAATTTTTGTAATTAATAATGATATTTTTCTGCCAAAATAATATCTTCACAAAGCTTTTTATCTTTTATTAACTAAATTCTAAATTTTGTTTTGATGGTTTTAAAAAATTGTTGATAGTTTTTGTTTCATTAAAATAACTCACTTATTACATTTTTTGAAATGTCTTCAATGTGTCACATGTTATTTTCTGAAAGTTACCCAATAAATCGCCTAAACAATTGAGCATTAACCGTTTGACCTTTCAATTTAACTCTTGCTTTTAAATTCCAAAGGATAACGGTACATATTCTTTTTGTACATCAAGCTATCGGTTAAACTTCCATTTGTTTCCTGCACAAAACTAATTTTCACTAAACTTAATGTTCGTTCTTAAATTTATATTAAAAAAAAAAAAAACAAAATAAATTGAACTTTTTTTTTTTTGGCAAAGTATAAATAAAAGTCGACAACTTTTTAAGTCTTTTTTTTTTACTGCGTGAGAAATAGTTATGTATTTGTGTATCAAGACCAAAAAGTGCATCTTTTACGCAATGCAATTACATACTAAACTTATTTACCTAATTTATGGTAATAGACAATTATCGGTTTTGTCGGTTTCATTGTTAACTTAGTAAACAGACCAACAGATGGCGCCACGGTCAGCGTCCGAAATGAGTTACTTTTCGTCCGCTTGCAAGGACGTAAAATTACCGTTTTCATTAAGAGTGCCTAAAAAAGACTTTGAGGTATACTGAGGTTTAGGTTAAGCAAAACGTAAGGGTATTATAATGTAAGCAGTGCTAAATAGAAATATTTAATGAAGACCGAAATCCTCCATCATATTAATAACTTGATAATTGTATGTTTTTGTTTTTGACAGTGTTATTTCTGATAAAAATTAAGTGGTCTGTTAAATATAACCGTGTTTACTACTTGCGAGCTTAAAATTTCGGAAATAATGTATTGTAATCATGCTAGTGAATGTGGACTACAAACTACATAACGAAGTCACTTATTAATTCATAGCAATCAATACGAAATGATAATATAATATGCCACCGAGAGAGACAATTTACCACAGTGGTGAAATTGTAGAAAAAGTTACAACATTGTATCCTTACTTTCAAAATTTTCTTTTTAATGATGAAAAGAAATATGAAAATGAAATATTATTTGCCGTAAAGTGACAACTTTTCCTTTATATGTATTAATCTTCTAATGTAAGACTAAAAAAAACTCAACACACTAAAATGAATGTCCTCGAAATGCATGTCAAAAAAATCGGTAGTTTCTGACGATGAACTGAAGTTAAATACAATTTTTTTTCTAGTAAAAGTCATTATTTATATCTCTTAAACAAAGACTTTTACTAGAAAAAAAATGTATTTCACTGCTATTCATCGTCACCAACTATTTTTTTTTTTTTTGAGGTGCATTTCGACTATTTCAGGGACACCTCTGTATATCGTTAGTATTTGTTGTTTATAAAATTTATTACGCATTTCGAAGCGCTGAAATTTATAATTAGATTTATTTCGTTCTGGAATCATCATTTTTGATGATCGTAACAAGTGTTAAAAAATAATTATTAACAATTTTAATTGGAGGTTGTTGATGATAATGTAACTGGTTTTAAAAGCGAAAGTAACAAGTATCATGCGGCTATTATGTTATGTTTACTAATTTAGTACCTACGTAACCTCTAACCCACGGTTAGACAAAACAAAACATTCATTTTACGGCCATTACCATTCAGATTGAAATTCTCAAGAAACTATTTACATTAAGGGAATTACAACCAGATAACATTCATTTAACATAATACAATTTCCTCAAGGTCGTAAATACATATATTAAAGTGTTGAAAATGTAAAAAAAATTAACAGCACGAGAACGTACATAACCACGTTATTTCTGTGAATAAGTTGCTAAAAATTCGCACTGGAAGTGCCTATTAATAAACGGCGGATTAAAAATTCTGCACCTTGCGTATTAGCACCAGTTAACACAATAATAGTGAACATAATTTATGCCAACATTTTGCATACTGATGTCTTATCAAAGTCAAATGAATAGCCAACCTACACTTATATCTTGATTAACATAGTTGGACGATAACCAAACGTGATGATTGAAATTTCTTGTTACCGGTTATAAATAGCGACAAGAGATTGTAACATGCCGCGCACCATACAATCAAACTAATTTGTGATCAAGGGGTAGAGTCCAGAACTTCCATCTTTGACTCTTTCACAAAAATAGTTTATGGACGTTGTCATCAGCTGTAATCGCGTATTCAACCCAGACTTGCTTCAGATTACCTGTGCTCTACTTTTATTTTCTTTTGCATTCTTGTTGTATCTCTCAAGTTTTCGCCTTGCACAAAATATTGATTTTCGCGCCGCAAGATTTAATGAAGACTTCGGCATTTTTGGTAGCAGCTGCACTTACCCCCATTGTGGTTCCGGATAAAAGAACTCCAAAATTACCAAAACGGGTTTCTTGGAATATTGTGTTCCAAACAGTCCTCCGGACGACTGATCGCACTCAGTGGTAACCCTGTCAGTTTTGATTTTCTGCATAATTTGTTTCATATTAATTCAGAGAGTAAATTATCTGGGGAGATTACACAGCTTCGTTGTTTAATCTCGACTGGTGTAGTTAAAAAAATAGAAACACGAACCGTGTAGAGGTGTTGAGAAGTTTAAAATGGCCACTTAGGGAGAACAACGCAAGGTTGTAGGGATTACTCCACGGTTCACTTTACAGCTGCGTGCTATGACGAACCGAATATGATCGGAATAAATTCCTCTTCATGACTAACGCAGATAGTGGTATCTGCATCAGTAAACGAGCGAAATCGTAAAGTTATGTCATTTTTTCCACTTGCAGGTAGTAACAGCTACACCGGTGTCAGCTAGCAGTAGTTCCTATCAACCGGCCCCCAGCGGCCCGCCTCCCGCGATCATGGAATCGTATCCACCGCCGCCTCCGCCGACGCTAGTGGAAACCTATCCTCATCCACCTCATTACTATCCGAGCTACGGTCCGGCGCCGCCTTCGTGCTACACCCATTCACCCGCCACTAGGTCTCTACCTTACATAAGTGAGTACATTTTGGTCGTTGGAGGCGAGAAATAGCACGAGTTTTTCTTGCAGACGCAACATATCAACCTTGTCCTTGTCCAATGCAGTCGTGTCCAAAAAACGTACTTACTGGGCCTCTTACTGGTGATAGTAAGAGGTCTAACATTTCGTCAATCGCAAAAGATTCCATGCCGCTACCACCTGTTGCCTTAGCGCTGCCTCTGGAACCGGCAAGCGCCACAGGTCCGCCGAGCCCGGCCAGAGGGTCGGCAGGAATGCCGCCGCCTCCATCGCCGGCGGGAGCGACGTACCAGCCGCCGCCCCCGGCGCCGAAACATGAGGAGAGCAGCGAGTGCAATCCCGTCGAGAAGAAGCGGAAAGCGAGAGTGGGCAAAGCAATGGTGAGGAACAACATGGCCGCCGCCATCCAGCCGAACACGATGTTGCTCATGTGCAATCCGAGTCAAAGGAGTTTTCCTGGGGAGGTCAAGCGCGAAATAGAAAGTCCCAAAGAAAAGGAAACGGAAGCGAAGAAAGAAGTCTGTTCGGACGACGAGATCAAAGCTTCCAAGATCTTGCTCCAAAATCCGGAAGAGCCGGAAGTGAAGAATATCGAGAGGATACCGGAACCGCAGAACCTGAAGAAGGAAGAGAGTTGCGACGAGAAAGAGGAAGAGAGTGTCGACGAGGAACTGGTGCTGAAAGAGGAGTTGCCACCGTGTGTGAATACAGTAGCGGAGAACGTGAAAGTGAAGAACATGAAGAGAAAAATTTCGATGTCCAAAGAGAAGAAAGGTGAAGAAGATGCGTCGTCGCCCAAGAAAGTCAAAGTGGAGCCGAAGTATCCTAACGGCTCTTACAAGGATTTGATAAAGAAAGATACGACGACGGTGAAGATAAACAACGGTAAGAGGAAACTGATCACGGAGAATGCAGATGGGAGCGTGAAGAAGACGAAGGCCAAGTCGAAGAAACAAGCGGGGAAGAGAAAACTAAGTCCGACTAAGGAGGAGGAGACAACACCAAATAAACGTTTAAAGCAAACCAAACCGTTAACGGCAAGCAATCAACAAAACGCCAAACAATATTCTAAAGAAAATAAAAACAAAGCAGAACCGGTGTTAATCGAGAACAAGGAACCACAAAAAAAATGCAACAAGAAGCTTCCAGTCAATTCAAAAACCGTTAAAAAACTAGCACCCGCCATATTAGACAGTTTAATAGCGAAAAACAGTATAGACAGGACGATTGACAGTGTGATAAGTGAGTCGTCGGTGCGGACAAATCCAAGTGCTTTAAAGACAGTCGATAAGTGCGCGAAAGCGAGCAAGGAGCCAGTTTTAAATAATCGAAAGAGTACAAATAACAAAAACGGACAAATCAAAAGCGGCAAAGTCGAGTGTCGTAAAAGCGTGGCGACGAGAAGGAAATCGAAATGCAAGGAGGTCGTGCCGCAACCCGTCACCAGGGTGCCGAGGAAGTCGTTGCAGTTGCCCAGGTGGTCGAACGGGTGGACATGGGAAGGGCAATCGTACGAGGCTAAAGTATTCCTAAACGTGAGTGAATAAAATTGTTTATCCCGATCGAGGCACAGATTCACCGTTCGATTTATGGCCATCGGTGAATATCGCCATCGAACATAAATTTTAAATATCAATTTGTTCGCTGCCTACGTCAGATTTTCCACTAAATGTGATATATTGTGAGTTTTTTGTCAATGGACGAAACAGCTCATGAATGAAAACGTTTGGTTTTATGTTATCGTGGATTTGCAAAAATTTTAAACGTATCGGACGCCGAGTGAAATAGTTGAAATATTATAAAAAGAGATTTTTTAATAGTGCTTATGAACAACATTAAAATTAAATAATTAAATAAAAGTGAGCAAAGAAAGTATGGCTATAAAAAATCTTTTTGTAGTTTATGACAAGTTAAATATACAAGTGATTCCAAAAGAATAGACATCGAAATATACTGGAGAACAATAAAAATGCAACGTCCGGTATATGTAAATAAGTCAAACTGGAAATATGCTTGTTGTGTACGTTATATCAAACTAAAACCTTCACCATGTCTTCGCCGTGTTATATCTTAGTGTTTTCAGTATTTCTTTACGCTAAAGCCAAAAAACGGCACAACTAAATAAGGTAAATCTTATTGAAAATAATAATTCCTCATTCATATACTTTCACGGTCGTAAAGTGTTCCTCTGATTCTGAAAATTCGTGCTGCACGTCGATTTAGACAATTATTTAAATTTGAAACGGGGCGAATTATTATTGGTGTGAAGAAGGCAAGTTTTATCGTTTGGACAAAGTTAGACATTAACGCTTCTACGGTTATGAGAAAATGGGGAAAAATGGTCTGATGTACATCCAGGTAGGTTCAAGTCGTCCCAGAACTATCCAAAGAGGCAACGAACGGTACGAAATCGAAGTGAAAACATTCGGCAAGTTCGTGATGCTTTCACTGTAGCCACAGGGCGTGTAATTTCCAGGACTGGAAATCGCAATTAGCTTCCAATAAGACTTTAGCTTGTCGTCATTCTTGGGTATCACCACTTGGTGTACTTCACAAGGCTCGTCGCTTTGGATGGTGTTAAGCTAGACTCGAACGAGACTTGAATTTGTTCTAGAATGCTAAGTCCATATTTTGTTAAAGAGATCATGAAGGCCACAAAAGAGTCAAACGTTTCCGAGGTTAAAGACGGAATATAGATTTTGCGCTAGAGCGGGACACACCGATGAGTGGAGGAATTCTGGTGTAGGGGGACTGTATGCTTGGAAAGTAGGTCACCTAGACCCTATTTCCAAAATCCTCCCAGCATGATTTTTCAGAAGTACAAACCCAGATCCTATACAGCTCGCCAAACGTCAGATTTTTACAAACGTTTGCCACAGAGATTCTTGAGTGGCCGGCGAAACGTCCAGATTTATGGCCTATAGAGCCTGTATGGGATAGCATTGGTCGAACTCTTCAGCGATTATCTCAGCCGCCAACAATGCTTGATTGACCAACTTCGGCTTTGTGTACAGCAGGCCTAGAATTGCTTACCACAAGAAGACGTAAACCAGCTAATTCGATCCATGCCTCGACGAATTAAAGTGTTCTAATAACCGCGGTGGTTCAACGCATTATTAAAATTTTTTAATACAAGTAATTGGAGTTTCATGATTCTCTTATCATTTTATTAGACCATCAAGATGTACATGAAATTAAACAAAATTATGCAAACAACCCATTTTTCCGGATGTTGCATTTTTTTTGTTCTTTAGTATATTTGTGGCACTTAAAAAGATATATTGAGATAGTTTGAATTATCGTGAATGTTTTCGGTGGTAAAAACACTTGGCCGTCATTTTGAGGCATCAGTGTTATTAAATGGAAATATGTAGGATGCACATCGTTTCCTTTTTCAAGAACTTTTATACGAGCACAAATACACCAATGGAAACATTAGAAAGAAGAAAAAAAGCACAAACCACAGATATCTCACAATCTTTTTTAGTGCCAGATCTTTTAGCTTATGTGATAAAAGTTCTGTGGGGATCGGTAGAAAGGCAAGTTCTGTCATGGGTCCATTTCTAACTTTACAAGAAACCAGGAAAATTACAACGTAATAATGTAAACTTAATTTTGTTCGTTAGAGCGACGAGACTACCGTAGTTCGAAGATGTTACCCGGCGATGAGGCACGAAGAAGGCGACATAATAGAAGCAAGAGACTGCGTCCTCCTGAAGGCCGGCCCGAGAAAGAACGATCTACCCTTCGTGGCCAAGATCGCTTATCTGTGGGATAACCCTGACGACGGTTAGTTCATTTGTAGAGTGTAATTTTTTTTATAAATCCTTTGTTCAACAGGTGAGATGATGATGTCGCTTCTTTGGTATTACCGACCAGAACACACAGAGCAGGGTCGCACACCTGCAGACCAACCCGACGAAGTCTTCGCGTCGAGACACAAGGACTCGAACAGCGTTGCTTGTATTGACGACAAGTGTTACGTACTTACCTTCCACGAATATTGCAGGTATGTGGTTGATGCGTTTTTACGCAAGGAAGAAGTTACCGAGTGGTGTTGCAGGTACCGCAAGAATCTGAAGAGACTGGAGGAAGGGATCGAGGAGACGCTACCTTGCATCCCCATTCCAGAGCCATATCCCAGGTGTAACAGACAACCGCCTTCCCCCCTTCAAGTGTCATCAGACATGGTCTTCTTTTGCCGAAGAGTCTACGATTTTCGGCAGAAAAGAATAGTGAAGAATCCGAGTTAATTTTCTAACTCACATCTCCAATGTTTATGTTTTTTAAGTTATTTTGTTAATCGTTGGTTATTGAAATTTTATGTAACTTTTTACAGAGAGACGCGTTGCTCTTTATCCTGTTTTACAAACTCAATTTTGAGAAAGAAGACATCTAATCAAAATCTTTGTATCTATAAGTTCTAAATATTCCAAAAAAACAAGATTTTTATATAGAATTAAGGGTACAGTCAAAAGGATTTTTTAAAAAACTGTGCTTTGGTCTTTCAAAAGTTAAAACTAAAAAAAAAATAAAAATAAAACATCTAAATTTGATACGTATACATATTGTTGCTAAGAAGAAATGGGAACATTTGTATTATAAAGAATTAGTTATCAATACTGTTGTATAGAAAATAGAGATGATTATATTATATATTTAACACAAAAGGAATCATATTTATAATTAGTCTTAGTCATCGCTGGTGTAAAAGGTGTGTGCTTTTATAGATTGTAGATGTGTTTCGTCAATGTCGTCTCTTCAAATATTTTGTAATTGTTTAGCTCTCGCATAAGTAGAAGACAGTCAGCAGTTACTTTATAAATAATTTACGCTGAGAAGAGTACAATGATAGTCATTTATAACACGTTTCAGAGTTTGTACCAGGCGTTTTTTTTTCCACATTTAACATCTCTGACAAACGATTACTCTTGTTTAGTATTGTAACCAATAAATCATTCGTACTTCTCTCGCAACATAATTTTTAAAAAAGAATCCGCGTTATGTAGTCGCTAAATATTTTCATATTTGTTATGTATTTTTAGTGGATCCAATTAGAGTACCTACTTATTTTTTTTTTCTAGTTTATTTACTCTTATTTTAATTTATGAGTAATGTATTATTTTCTAAGCTCTTAGAGCCCTAAAATCGATTAATTTTTAAATTGTAGCCAAAGTTAACGTTATTATTTTATGATTATTATTTATTGTGTTTACATATTAAAATATTTGTATCGGTATTATTTCAATTTTCTTATTGCCCCATCCAATTTTCTTTTTTGTAAGCATCGGTTTATTGTATCTTACGCCTTTTTAGGTGCCTTCTCTAATACCTCCAAGGCAACCCACTCGGCTTTTGTCATTTGTATTGTTTCTTTTCTCCATGTTCACCCATTTCAGAATAAATGTGTGAAGAAAAGTCTCCATTTCTTATTTAACACCACATTCTTCCGTGCAATTTACTAAATTAACCTTTACTTCTCTAATATCTTCATTCAACAAAATTTTTACATTCTCATTCTGACAGTGTTGGAGTATTAACATTTTTTACTCTAAACTGAATACATCTAATCACAAAAAGATAACGATTGTTTTATACCGGTCGTCACATAATTACACTGGAATAGATTAAGGACGCTCCATTTTCAGTTTTCCAAATTATTAAGTAAAAAAAATATGTTTAAAATCAATTTGGTGAAGGTTGATTTGAGGCTTTAACAAAAATCTTATATCAAATAATATTCTATTGGTAAGAGGAGAGGCAATCTAATTCGCGTTTCTTTATTATAACAATAACATCTTAAAGGCAGTCTAGTTTTTTTCGAGATCACGATACACTTGAAATTGAATAAGGTATCTTCAAATGGTCTTAGTCCTCCCGACAGGAGCATGGGAACATCAAGGTTGACAGAAGACGTTTGAAGCACATCCATTAGAGTAATTTAAATTTATGACCGAAATGAGAAATTATTTTTCCATTCACACAATGCGTGCGGGATAGTTATTGGAATTTGATAGACAATAAATGTAAATACATAATGCGGAGCGTTGCCTGAAATTACGTGATGTTTATTATAGAATTACAATTTTAATCGTATTAACGTATTCGTTAGTTCATTTTCAAATAATTAGAAAATGAAATTAATCATCTGTTGGAATTGTTGACCGCAGTGAATTTTAACTGTCATAATTTTCTGGTGTTCATAATTCATTTTCTAGAGTGTAATTAAAATCTGATAGTATGATGATAAAATGTAATAAAATGATTAACGAATATTAAATATTGTATCGGTAAATAAGGGAATAAATATTGACAATGTAAATACACGCATAATTTCGACACGAGATTTAGCTTTTCAGTCTGTCAAAAAGTGATTAATTTGAGTAATGATAATACTTGACGTCATACTGATTCCGATCGAAATCAGTCATGAATTAATGAATTTCTTTTATGTTAACTACGTAACGGGGGCACAGAATCTTGACACTTCACGTCGGTGATTTATCGTGATTTTATTATGTTTTGATTCTTTGTGATGCGGTGTTTGTTTGAAGTAATGTCTCCGTTGATGATAATCGCTTGATAATATCTAAAAATAGCCAAATAATCGCGCCGCGCAAATTTGAATTGCGTTTCATTTTCCGCCACGGACATCAGGTGATCGACTCCGCGTGGTTGAGGTGGCGGCGGCGAGATGTCGGTGTGATCGCTCGTCGGCGAAACAGGAATTCGCAGCGCTTCGACTTTATCGAATGGGCCTGATAGAGTGCCCTCGTGCA
Source organism: Tenebrio molitor (assembly GCF_963966145.1). Taxonomy (NCBI): domain Eukaryota; kingdom Metazoa; phylum Arthropoda; class Insecta; order Coleoptera; family Tenebrionidae; genus Tenebrio; species Tenebrio molitor. The sequence goes on along the minus strand of NC_091051.1, from coordinate 16,141,090 downwards.
GTTCCGCCAAGATTAGACGCGATCTGATTGGATCCGACTGTGGCCGAACGGGTCAATGATGTCTGAGCGACTGACTGTAAGTGTAATGGTGTGTTGAAAGGCCATCGCAAGCGAAAAAATGGTTTAAGGGCCCGATTCTGCAATGATAATGAAGTGCTCGCGTTTACTGTAAGTGTCCGCGAACGTTGCGTGTGTCGGTCGGAACATTTGCGAGTCGAAATGTCCGCTTGAGGTGCGCGAAAGGACAGGTCGTAAGAAGGGTGTCAGCAAGAAATGTGATAGGTCTGCGGAATAGGAGAATTACGGAGAATTTGCAATGAGCGGACGCCCCAGAACCACGTCCTTCGCCGAGGGCAACAAGCAGCCGCTGAATCCCCCCCTGGGAGGCATGAAGATTAGCAGTAAGTGTGCACCGATTGACGTCGCAGCGGCGGTTGGTTACGGTGTCTCTGCGGTCGCGTTCAACATGGCTGCGCCCCGGCCGACGGCCGCCACCGCCGAGGCTGATTCCGAGCCCCGGCACGGACCCATCGATCGCCGTCCCTACTAACCGACGCGAAAACGTCGCGCCCAGCTGGGGCACCGGCGGCGGCGTCGCCGCCCGCGCTGCCCCAGGCCGCCGACGACTGCACCAGGTCGGGCCCGCCCATCGGGGCCTTCGCCCGGTGGCCACAACAGTCTTGGCGCCCGCTCTCGTGCCGCCTAGCAACCCCCTTCTTCACGGATCAGAAGGAGCTAATCGCTTTGACCTCGTGGAGGACCCCACATTCGCCACCTCGACGGTGAAGGTCAACCCGCAAAATTCACCCTTGCGGTATGCGCTTAACGTTGCACCGGTCACTCGCCAATTACTCACTTAATTAATTGCAGTCGTCATTAATTGCGTCTTCTGACATTTTTGCTTCGGTTTCGACTCGAATGCCTTCAACCAGAATTGTCTTATATTGATTGCACTTTTTTTTTCCTGGGACAGGGTGGGTCGTGTCAATTGACCACATTCTAATCTTGGACGGGGGTGTGTCATGAGTGCATTTAGGCAAATTGAAGAAAAATTACTTTACGCGTAACGCGAATACGTGAAGATTATTCCAAAGTGGGCTACAGTAATTGCGTAATTTATTGGCTAGGCAATAAAGTCTCGAGTAAATCCTTACGAGGGTTGGAGCACCTGTTTCTTTTCAGGTAAAGCCACCGATGGACTAAATCCGAATGGGTCACTGTTGCGGTTGGTTTCTTGGCCAGCTTTATTGCTTGCCACGGTCCATTCACAGATTTTGACAGACTTTACAATAAATCCAATTTACTCCAGTAACTAGTCCATCCAAGCTGGGGCTATTGGGTACAATTTTCTATTCTCATTTTCAATTGGAACAATTTTTGGTGTCCTTATTGAAGACATTATCTTATTGCTTACTGACGGTCACTGAGTTCAGTAAATTTACAGTTAGCGAATGTTTTACCATTCTTAATGCATTAAGTATTGTTATGAAAATTATCAACATTAGGACATGTTTCAATCAAAATAATAATAATGAGTGGAGATTCTAAAAATCAAAAATTAAAATTCTTTTCAAAAGAGTTTTCTCTAATCATAGTGTGATGGTTTTTGATAATTGCAAGAAAAGCTAATGCACTATACATACTATTTGCCCGTATACACATGTAAAAGTACAAGTTTCGTCACACTTTACAACTTGTAACTATGTTGAAAATGATATATTTATACTTCTAATGACCACAACTTGTGCATGGTGGTTGTGTGAACAACTTGACTACTGTCAGTACTAGTAATGTAATGCAATGGAAACATGGGAAACCACTTTAGTTTCGTTAGTTCAGTTTTTAGTTTAGAACATTGCAATGATTAATATCCCATTACAAGAAAATTCAGTGACTCTCAAATTTTACTTATTCCGGAATTGTTATTCCACCATTGTTAATTTTCTACTTGTGTAATGCCATAATTCACTCCGTGGAAAAAGGCAAATTAGTATTTTCCGCATCGTTGCGTCGTAATATGTAGACTCAGTTCGGAGAAGACTTGGTAAAAATCGATCAACTCTGCGAAAGTGAAAATAAAACGGAGAGACAGATTGAAAAGATAATAGATTTTTTTGAATTACAACTAAGAGAATTATAGCAAATGGGTATTACAACTTTTCTGCATTGACTCTTTCCACAGTAATTTTGTTTGACGAAATGTGGACGATCCAGGGGAATGTATTGTGTTGCAGTTCACTCGTGGAAGTCAAGGACTGGTCGATCAATGAATTCGAATAGCATTTGTGACAGTTTTTTTAAAACAATGTTTCACATTTCTTGCGGAGAATACGTAAATTGTTAATAAAACGATAACGAAATTTGTGATGTCAGAAAAAAAAAATGCGGTAGCGCGCATGATGGGATTGTGTGATTGCGAACACGCCAAACTTCAACGAAATCATTGAAAAAGTTCAAATGTATTTTCTTTCGGCGATCTATTTGCATATCCGCATAGAGGGTCGCTACTTAAAACTAATTTTGTTGAATTTGTCAAATAATTAGGGTCTCAATTTGGTCCATGTGGAAAGGAAAGGTACAACATCATTTACTGCAGCAAATGAATAAAGATTCATTCATACAATTGAATGTTCACCGCAATTTTTTTTATTATTACTGTGACGATACCGGAAACAAGTCATACATTTTGTGAAAATCTCGGTGATTTTATTAATGACACATAATAAATCATCGTTGACAGGAGGTGTTATTCATAACCTCAGTGTCTTGAGTATCTTGAGAGTAGTATCTTTATGGGCTTAACTTGAGGTACGAGTATGTAGACTTCTAGGAATGTTGGTTTATCACAAGTTCTTAGTTGAGGTTTTGATCAGTGTTTCTCAATCTCTTTCACATGATATTATTTTCCTACGATCCCTCTTCAAATGTTTAGCCAGATGATGTGAAATTAGGCACATGTTCAGGGCCATCTTAATATTCTGAACTATCGGGGATAGAGCTCGGGGGCGATTCAAGATTTAAAACCCTCCAAAGTACATCAAATATTTATTTAAAACTGTTCGTCAAGGGCTTTCACATTTCTTCCTTTCATTCATCCTTTCTTTCTTTGTTTCTACATTACCACCATAACATTTCTTCAAACTTTCGTCGTGTCCGGGGGGGCACGGACCAAAAGCTAAGAACCGCTGGTCTTGATGAAAAACGATTTTGTGGAATTCACTGGCCAAACGATTTGACTTTGATTAACAAAAATTTTGTAAATCTGGTTTGGAAATAGCCGACGCATTGTTACTGTTAGCGTTTTCCCTCAGCAGGTGTCGTTTTAGGAGTTTAATTGGGTATACTAAACCATTCCAGTCTTACAATTTTTGCCATTGGAGCGCACTGAAATCAATACTAAATACGTTGGGCTAGGTCTGGCTTTTTACTAAACTAATAAAACGGATGTCAATCGATGATTAAAAAGTTTCGGTTTTTCAAATGCGTATTTGATTGTTTTTTAATGAACGTAATTCGAAAGGATTGATAAAATTCCGTTTATTTGTCGCATCGTAATATTTGCACCCGAGGTTCCGTATTAATCGCGAATGTGTTTTCTGCCAATAAACGGTTTTACTACCATAAATATGTAATAGATTTTCAAATTAAAATCGTCATGTACCCACCACCCACTTGCCCTGACACTGCATCACGCGTCTATTTTTACTTATTCCGGTGCTTGATCACAAACTAAATTTAAAGTGAATTCTGAAGTTCCATTATTTGCTGAAGGGAATTATTTGATCGATGTCGTTTGTGTTCTTGTTTTAAAAACATTCACGTACCGCGGGAGTTTTTCTTGAAGAGCTCGCCGGTCAACTGAATTAATTGATTGCTTTCGTGAAGTCACAATTTCGCAAAGTAAACGTCTCAGAAAAATGTTGGCAAATTCCAGTTGGATCACTTAATGTTTGTTGAAATCTCGATAATCTTGGAATTATAGGGGCGAAGTGTAAACTGCCAGCTCTGTCCGGATAAGTTTTTGTTCATTATGGAAGTTCGGTCATCTTGCTTGATCCCTCCCCGTTTTATTTGCTATTTTATGTTTTTGCCGGGCTATTAGGCCCTAGCGGGGTGGCTTTCCAGTCGGACAATAAAAACTCCGGTGAAATATGGGAGTGCTATTTGTAAAATAGTTTGTCTGTGTTAATGGAACTGTTGTCTTTTTATTTTAGAGTGGAAACCCCGTTATTTGCAGAGTAGCGGATTAAAACAAATCCGGTGCGTCAAAAATCCGAAGGAGAGCTCATCCTACTGTGCGAAGCGATAGATCTTCGTCATTGTGCAGGACTAAATTGGGTTTCGAACCTGTTCCTTGAACCTTTACATGAATGACACTCGCTATAAATAGGGAGCAAGTCAAGTCACAAAAATAGAGGCCTCCGGTCTTTTCGGATCGATCTGTTCAGTCGAAATAATAACGGCCGAAACTCACGCACTAATTAATGCTTAATTTGCACCGCAACTTTCTCTCATTGCGAACACACATGCATTGTTTCCAAATTCATAAAGCGTAATTTAGAAACCAGATTTCAATTATCAAGAATTACAGGAATGTTGGCAGGCGATTGCCTAAAAATACCCACTTAACGGCACGGAGAGATCGCCCACATACGCACACGATTTAATTCCATTCATATTTCCAACGGGTCACCTGAAACCAGTGCGGTTCGCCCAACCCATCTTTTCTAGCCGATAATCGGGATATTCACATATACGAGGTAAAAATAGAAATCAAAGATTCGGAAAATTTACAGTGATTGGATTTTTTTTTTATGGGTGAGAAATGATAAAATGATGAAAAAGTGTCGGTGGATAATATACGGAGACGTTGCACTCGTTGTGGTCGGTTTTCGAAAAATCGGGGATTGCTAAAAATAAACGTTTCCGTTGTGTCGCAAACAAACCTGGCGTCCAAAAAATCAGACCTTGATAAGTTGAGAATGAATGAACCCATAAATAATTTTTACAATTTTGATAAAGTGAATCAGCACGTTTTTGTATCCTGTCGCGATTCGTGTAAAGCATCTGTCACAATTTAAAATTTGTACAACACATCCTCTGACCGGCTCCAAAGAGCGTTTGCAAATGAAACCGCTGTGCGCTTCCTTATTTAAAATAAAATCATACACAGGATGTTATGTATTCGACATAATTGGCGGTATCTCGTGCGTGATTTTGCGTCGAGAAAGTGTACTCGCAGCGTAAAAAAATTTGCTACGATTTAAGATCGCACAGAACTGTGTATTGTTGAATCTTGATAGTGTACCCAGTTTTGCGCTACTGTTGTCAATTATCAGGTCATCATTCATACTCCAAAAATTACCACCGTGACACCAATTGAGAAACTAACACGCAACTGTGTATAATGGGCTATTTTAGTGTTTCCCAAGGTACCCAAACCAACAATAGTAAAGTGAAAAACAGACTATTTTTTGTCGTTAGAGACACTTTTCGGTATTGCTCTACACTGAGGATATTCTCGCTGATACAATGCGCATAGAGTTTACTTTTGCAAATTCTAATAAAAACATTTACAATATTGAATGACAAACAATACGGCTAAATCTGGATCCAGAATAAGACTATTCTAAAAAGTCCAATGGAATATTAGGTAAATGGTTCTCAAAGTTTGTAAGTAAATCCAGTTACTGACGAGAAACAGAAGAAGTGGATGTGGATGCGTAGATTGACTCGTACGAATATACACATAGTAATAGTGAGTAGCATCTGTCAATAACATACCTATACTCCGTTTCTGAACTCGATGCCGGTAAGTCGTAAAAGAGAGTTGTCATTAATTCATAATCAATCACCCACATGCAAATTTCTTTTGTCGGGAAGATATTTGCGCTCGACTCATGTTAACAAATTGGCCATCCTAGTTTTGAAAGCTGTGTGCGGGCGTAAGAGTGAGAAAACATGATGTTTGGAAGATGCTAGGTAAGGGATAGTACTTTTGAGCATTTTAATACCAATAGAATGACCTAGGGAAAATGAGAATTACTAGAAACCCCAACTGTGGCGCATCATGCAATGGGAAATTTTCACCGTAGAATAAAACGTTTAAGCAGCATTGCGCCCTCCCGTCATGAAATGTTTTGGAAGCACTGGAATCTGTCAACGCTTCGGTCGTTTTACGACTTGACGGCATCGAGTTCAGAAACGGGGTATATCAGGGTAACTTTTGGTTCATTAAAAAACAAAATTATTGCATATATTCAATCGGTTCATCACGTTCTAATCAATTCAACGTGTTTAAAACACAATGCTGCTTTGCGGTTACATATTGTTGTAAGAACTTCTATCTGTTATGCTTTATTTACACGTAAATACTCCATAACAAGTCATAATTTTTGCGTAATGCCACCGTTTTTAATCTTGAAACTATGAAAACGTAACATTCAACAATCAGTCATCTAAAATTTCTACTTTCGCGAAAACATGCGTTAATTCTAACAAACAAATAAAATAAATCGCTTTAGAAAGAGTATTTATGATAAAACTCAACAGTAACACTGGTAGACATCTTAGAGCTAGCTTGCAGTAGAATAACATAACCTTAAAAATCAGTTTACATGTGTGTGTGTGTGTATGAACATGTATCTCTTTTTAATTATCTAATACGGTTGTTATTGACAGATTTGATCCACTTCTAATTTGACAGCTAACGCCGTATGCGAATAATTTTTCAGTATTAACTAAGCTCTGAGATCACTTGGTTGATTTCGCTGTATCTTCAAAGCGAAAATTGGAAAATTTTCGGTACCACTCACTTTTGTATTGCTATTAAGAGAGAAAGTTAAGAATATTAAAATCGCAGGTTGTAATTTTATACGGATTCATTCAAATTTTGCACAAAATTTTGAGCAACAAGTATTAAAACAATACGAAATAAACTGAAAAAAAAATACTTGAGCAGCACTAGCACCTATTTCTAGGTATTGCGCTGGTGGCAGACAGGAAAATGCATTCTGTGATCACTTTAACAAATCTTGGCTCTTGCATATTCTCAAATTTAACATAAAACTGTCAGAGTGCTCACGGCTCCCTTGAGATAAAAACGGGGAATTTAATGCGATTTCGCTTCGTTCGAAACATCTCCATCTGTTTTATTTACGAAGACCTTTTTACCTTTTTAAAGTTGCATTGATCGAAAGTCCACTTGTTGAAACGCAAAAGCACAAAAACTCGTCAAAAGTTTAATCCCGTTTATAACCGATATCGCCAAACTCCATTTTATTCCTCATCTCTTTAAAAATAAAAGGAAGTTGTATGTAACGCGGAAGAACAGATTTTAACTTTCTACAATCCGAGTGTAGTGCTTCAAAGTAACGGGAATGTGGAAACGAGATTTATTTTTATATCTCACGTTTTTCGACTATCTTTCCTGATTGTGCTCGTAGACAATCATTTTTGTTATCATTTTCGCTACACCTGTGGGTATTGTGAATGCTAAATTTGTATCAGTTTTATGTGGTGTTTTTTTTTATATCCTTAAAGCCATGTGGGAGTGTGAAATGTTAGCTTTACGCATGTGACCATATTCTGTGTTTCAATACACTTCTCACAGCTTCCGGCCATGCGTGTAATACGAAATCCATTACCTGCATGAGGTGTTCCATCGTTTTTTTTTAATCGATACGCGGAATTCACCTCTTCTATTTACACGTAAATCCGTTCCATTAATTGCCGAATATTATTTTTTTTAAATTGTGTTAATTCCGTGTTTATTTTGTCGATAGTATCTTGTTTTAACAATCTCATCTAATCGCGAACAATTTACCAGAATCGTTTCGTCGATTACATGATCGGGACCTTCGAATGTGGTCCACGTGTGTCGAGTGCAATTTCTGTCGTTTTAAATGAACATCGATTCCTGTACGTTATTGACGTTTCGCGGAGTTCCATAAAACTCCAGTTCCAGGTGTTATTTCCAGACTAATAAGTTAGTTATTGTTGGGTGAAGCAAAGCGACCGGATTGCGTCAATCTTGTAAATTGTGTTTTGTTTACAAATAATTGTTATTGTTTTCCGAGCGCGTTTTCTTGGCACTTTGAATTGTTAGATTAATTTAATTGAGTCGTTCATTTTCAAACACGGTTTTGTTCCCATGACGGTTGCGAAATTACCTGGAAAAGCAGTTGGTTGTTTTGACAGTGTAGCAAATAAAGTGTGATGGACAATACGAAAATTTGATTTTTCGTTCAATTTAACTGTGACTCCATCCCCTGTTCGAGTTACAGAGAGTGAAGGGAGGCGGCATTTTTATGAACAGGTAGTCAGTCCATCTCCATTACGATCAAAACAACCCCTAATCTTTTTTGACGACACACCAAGGGGTCCAGTTCTAAGCGGGGTCAAATTTTCGTTTTCTCGCCGCACAATGGCCTAATAATGGGGCTTTTGTTGACTGCAAATACGTGTAAAACACAATAGTGTTCTATTTAATGATGACCGATTCTGATCGTTTCATTTGGCACAGGAATATGGTCGCCGGTAGAATATTTCAGTAGTACCTGCTCTTGCAGGAATTATAATTTATAGTGCTGTAAATTATGATATGAGTGATGTCGGTAGGTACTGAAAATTTATGATGGCACCAGTGGGTCGAGTTGATTCGACGTGACGGGTCGTAATACAAAGTAACATTAAACGATTAAGAAGAATTTCCTCTTAAACTTTCTTCAGAATTGATGGAAGTTGTGTTCTAGAATTTTGTAAGGAGTTTTATTACCACCCCCAGAAATAAAGTTTACTCGGCTGGACTAAAACAAATGATTTTTGTAATATTTTGTAACCGTTTTTAATATGTATATTTTTTTAAATCCGTTGGAAAAATAAAAATCAAAAAAGAAGAAAACGTGACAATTTAATAATTTCTGAAATTAGGATTTTATTTTGAGCGTCAATGTCATTTTAGGATCTCCTACTATTGCACAAATTCAAATTTTTCCCTGCCTGATAATGTCCAGTGTCAACAAGATACCAATAATGCATTGAATTCTCAAGGATTTTTGGGAAAATCGATGAAATTCGTGGTCCCAATATCACATTTTAATAAAGAAAAAATCAATTTATCAAGTAGTTTTGTTCCAGTGTATCTTATGCTTCATTTCATCGATAACAATTCGACGGACGTAATGACAATTAATGTCATAATTGTTATAGGTTATGCCCATTTCACACTAGAACACTTTGCAGTATTGTGTCAGAGAATGGCATTGAGCACCAAAATTTATTGTCCGCAACTGTTCCCAACGATACAAAAAAATTAATCGATTGATGGTAATAAAAAAATTTAACAATTGGATATTTCTTCAGGTTCGTTATGAGCATGTTGTCAGTGAAAGTGTTGTTCATAGTAATTCTTTCCTCGTTTTGAAAATATCCATTGATTCAAAATCTTCTCAATGGTACTCGTAGGATAATCTTCAAGGTACATATTGCAAATTTTTCTGTTGAATAATCGTAAGATATAAATTAATTTAGCTTCTCTAACCTCAAAATAGTTGAATATTATTAACATTAATTAGGTACATATTGATTTTTAAAATTATGTATATCAAATTTAAATTAATTTTAATTTCTAAAACCACATCAATATTTTGTACATTGATCATTTATGATCAATAAGAAAGCAAATCAAGAGTGCTACCTCATCTTTCGTTTTACCCAAATGTCTGTCTTAGCTAAATCGCACACATATGTATACTTGCTTATACACAGTCGTTTTATTGGTTGCCTATCTCTCGAAAAAATCTATTATTAATTTATTAATAATTAATGCTTTATCTTCAATGGTAAAACTCATTTTACCACTTATTCTGAGATCATTGTTTCTGACAATTACAGGAAACGTCCGTAAACTTTGCCGAAATTGAAAACTTTTTTCTAAGATTAACATCAACACCGTTGTTTTAAAACGTTTCTTTGTCATTTCACCGAAAAATCTGCTTACCAGTGGCGTCGCGTTTGGCAATAAAGCTGGCAAATTACCCATCCTTACGAATGTAAAATGTTGCTCTTCTTTATTTTATAAATTTTCTCCCATCATCCCATGATAATAATAAAAAAATGCACAATTATAATTCCAACGTCTAAAATTCATGAGGTATGATTTATTATGAAGTAGCGTTTGAGACCACAAATTGTCTACGCCCATGCATTCAACGCTTATTTGCATGGAATTCCGCTACGACATGACCGATCATTTCCAACGCCTGTTCTGATTTGTTTTCTTTTTGATCACTTTGTAGTATTTGTCGGTTTCACTGAAAATGTTTGCAAAGTATTCACCGTTCAGTTCATTTAGATCAACCATGAAAACTTCAGAAACAAGATTTTGAACTTGAAAATCGTAAACCACACATTTTTCTTTTAATCTTAGAGATATCACCTCACTGTAAGGTGGATGCTTCGAGTGCTCCTAAAAATTGTCTTTTTTATTGCGCAGTACATGAAGCGTTATCATTATCATACGCTGCACAACTCTCACTTTTAAGATGTCCTAGCTATAATTTTCGAGAGCTTTTGGGAGGTAGGTTATAAATTACTTCAATTTTTTTTAAATTCAAAATATGTAGTACGTAAACATTTTAAAACCGATAGGTATTTCATAAGTTGAATGAAAATACCACGATCATTGTCTGTTACTATTTTGTTTTGCTTATTTTATTTTCGCTGAATATGGTCCGAAATTTTGAAATTACTTCGTATTTTATTTGCGCTGAATATGGTCGGAAATTTTGAAATTGCTTCGATAAAAGTTGGTTACTGGGTCAATAACATCTACGAAAATATTTTCATTATAGAAGTACGTACGAATTTCCATCACAAAAATGATCAAACGGACGCATAATTTATGTGCTTCAAGTCGAACCAATAAAATTAATCATTATTCTAACATATTCTTGGCAGCGTTTCAACCCTGTGCCAATAACACTTTCTTAAAAATGTTTTATTGCATGTGTACGATCTCTCAATAATAACCCAAGCAAATGTTGAATTTCGCGAAAATAAAGCGTTCAAGAACGGGTTTCAACAGGCACTTGGAGGAATCGAGTTGTTCGTGAAAAAAAAAAACTCACCTCATTTCGCGATTTCAATTTGGAACAGTTGCTGATTTTTATCGCCGTTAGGAGTCTTAGAAAGACACTTCTTTATCGTAAATGCCACCTTGAAAGTGCTGTCAGAACGAAGTTGTTCCAACTTTTCAACTATTTCCGCTCATCCGAATAGTTGGCGGAGTTGTAACCGGCGGTCATAAATAATATGATCCACCCTAAACGTTCCGGTCCGATTAACCTGCGATAATATACAGTTGTAGAATTTTCCCACGAAAATTCGGTACGGCGGCGTATGCAGATGAAACAATTGGAAACCGACAGATAGGAGTGTTTACGGCAGTCACCTGTCCAAGATTGCAATGAACAGATTGTTGACGCAGACTGTCTATTTTGCCAAATCGCTTTCGAAAAAACAGATGACGTTTTTGGCACCGGTCCGTTTTCGCTTCGGTTTCACTTTTATCATTTTCTCCGTCGCGGTTCTTCCATGTCTTCACTCTCGGCGACGCAAAAGTAGGTTTCTTGACCTCTACAACTTTTTCGATGTCGGTTTGGGGACGTGAACTTGGCCGATTGATTCATTTTCGACACGGTCGTCCGACTTATTTATAAATTAAAGTAGGTAACGGCCGTTGTTAATTCGAAGTTTTCTTTGATCGTCAATGTCAGAATTTAACAATTCACCTCAACTTTTTAATGGGCTTCTATTTTGGGCGGTGCACGCTCGTTATGTTTTTTAGTGTTTGATTGCAACGGGAAATCATGAAAAGCGGAGCACGTGTCGGTGCTGAACGTGCCCGACATGTCAACGTGACGGTGGAGATTTTCGAGGTAAAGGATTTTTTCCGGAATCAAAAACCGACAGAAATACGGGCCCGGAATTACGTCACGTTTTTACCCTTTCGCGGTCCCGCACAATGCGGCGGAAGGAACCGGGTGTTGGACGGGCACGTTATCCCGCTGGAAGAAATACGGAGTGCTCGCGGTTTATTTTCTTTTAAGCGAAGAGAGTGCCAATTAAATGGTCTTAAACGCGCTATTTACAGAAATGTGTTTACAGCCTTCGGTTATTATTGAAACTGGTTATGTTAAGTTTCAAGGAGAAAGGATTTTTGGGTAACCGAAACGGCAACAATCGTCACTTTCCCGACGCCATCATCGCGAATATCGACTGTTATCAATGATCATTATCTATCTTATCGCAGCGGACTGGATTCGTCACCGGTAGATTTCCAGCGGTGTTTCGGCCGGAGTCTCCGCCATAAATTACGCGAATCGTCTTCGGTTCGGTTCAGTTCATCTGGTCCTGCACGAAACGTTTCCGAATCGTTAACTCGTCCACTGTGTTTGTACGAATTGTAAATATTTGTTGTACAAGTCGGGAATTATTATTGGAAAGTAAATATCTTCCTCCGTGTGTCGCCGTGACATTCTACTCGCATTGCTCTCAAGACTCAAGATCAGTCTTATCCGAAACGTGAGTGGTGGCAGTTGCGTTACAATGGATCACGCGTTATTCGGTGTTTCAAGACGACGGTATGCGGTTCGATTAGCTGATCGATTCGGTCTTAACGAGATTAAACGCATTCATTAAACCCCCGCGGTGTGTAGTGTGTGTCTATCTGATTTGGTGTGTTTGAAGGGGCGTTCACCTGTGTTGCTTCACTGACCCAATTACAGATTGTTTCGGGTGTAATCGAACGGTTACACTTTCCGAATTTTTGCACAAACACCGAATTATCCAACCACGAAAGAAAAATCACGACAATTTAGCCAAACATAGATGGACCGAGAAGCGCACGAGGTGTGGGTACAATCGTGTGTGGTGTTGGCCCATGATGTCACACAGCTATAATTAAAACAAACTTGAATCGATGCATCCAGGGCCCAAATTTTCTAATTGATCGATCAGTTTTTGTTCAGACTGGAGAAACGAGAATTCGAAGGGTTGTGTCCAGTGAGAATTTTGGATTATCTCCTTCCGAGGATCTGTTGTTGACAGCCTAAAGAAGTCCACTGGCAGTGTGTGTAATACTCAAAATGTTTCTGAAAATCATTGCGTTATCTCTAGTGTCTGGTATACAACCACAAGTGTATTTTTAGTTGGTTGTGTTATTGAGAGAAATGTCAGTTATCGCAGTAATTACGTTAAATTAGAAGAAATCATTATTAAAAATTGTTTTGGCGTCCCTGGACTGTTTATAGGCGTCTCTAGGCCGTGTCCTATTTGTTCTAATGGATGAGGTGGCACCGAATCCGGTATAAAACTTGATTAAGATTGTGTTCAAATATCAAGTCTGTCATTAGAAATAAAAATAGGAGTGACGGGAAAAGGTGAAAAATCGACGATAATAATTCGTTCATTCAACTGTCATTTTTAACTTTTTAAATTATGTGATAACACAGATTTTCTTTATCGTATTTATCGCTGAAGTTTACTCAAGATGTGAACTATATAGTATGTAATTAAAAAATATTTCTGATAAATAATGTTTGCTTCCTTAAATTAAAGTACATAGTATGCAATTACATTCTTTGCCAAGTTTTTGTATGGTGATGCACAATTTCACAAGCGTAGACACCTTTAGTAACTAACACTTTCGATAACGAATAAAATTAGATTTCTGTGTATTGCTGTGACAACAGTAATCTGTCAATAAAAAAGTATTGATACGGTAATCACTTTAATTAAAGTAATTAAAGAAATGTTTTCGTTTGATCGTTTTCAAACAATTGTAAAGTTCAAAATTAATTTTTCCGTTTAAAGTATTTCATCAAGATGGACTTAACACTTGGTTGTAAAAATTTAATCGTTAACGAAAACTTCATAATGTAATCATTAACGACCGTCTAAATCAGAACAGTTCAAGTTTTTTTGTCAAACGTTAATTACAACCATAAATATGTGCAACAATTGTTAAAAACACGCAAACTCTTAACAATTTAACGACTCGGGTGGTGAAAGACAGTGCACTAGTTTCACATTTTTAGGACCGAATTTTAATCCTCATTATCTTAACGAGAAGAGTGCAGCAGTGAAATGTCACCTTTTAATATCTCAAAGTTTAAATAAAATGTTTACTCGCGCAAGTTTGTAGAAAGTTGTCTTTTCACAATAAAACAAAAAAAAGTTTAAAATTTCTTGTCATTACAATTAATTAGTCAGGTGTCAGGTGCACCTGATTTGAGTATGTAAATGTGCGACTCGAGAAACGTTTTCGTTTTTTTGGATTATTCGGCAAGTACTGGACGGCGCAGTAATGTGACATGGTACCTTTCTGTAACACTAGATGTTTCTGTGTGATTGATTGGAGCATGTGATATTTTGTCCGAGTGGAAAAATATCCATCTTATTTGTTTTTGTAATTCTCCCCAGGTAGTAAATTGTCTCCTAAATATTTACGAATCGGAGTGTAAAAATAACGATTCCCGATAATTGATCAGTGGTAGGATTTATCGGTGATGGTTATAAATCAGTTTATAAACGCATTTTTTCAACGTCAGTTCCATTCCGAGTCGACGTCGTGCGCGTTTAACTCGCAATTCGAATAAATCTACCTTGGGGGCATTCCAAGACTCCCAACAAATATTACACACCGCGCCGCGCCATTGTTTATGTGTTGTTCTCGCTTCACGTGACACGATCATGTTTTGTTCCTCAAACATGTACCTCGAACGTTTCCACGTGTTCGTTCTATGTAGATTAACGAGGATTTTCATCTAACCTTTGAGAGACCGGATGGGAATTTTTTCCTGGTGCGCATTAAATCACCCATCACCTTGACCGTCCCGTACTCATCAAAATTGTAATCAAATCATCAGCTAATCGAACCGATGGCACCGAAAACCGACGAGCCGTCTAAAACAATCAATCCGAAAGATCTGTCTTCCGTCAAATCGAACAATCACTATGCAGTTAACAAGCACTGTGCATGCAAGAAGTCGCAGAGTATCATGCCGGAGAAGAGCAAGAACGCGAGGCCCAAGTACGGCAGATCGGTCTCTGCGTGCGATCTGTCGGTCGCCGAACCGAAAAACGGAGGTGTCGTGACAAAAGACAAAAAGAAATGTGCAACTTTGGGTTCAGTACCAGCGATCGACGGTCTCGGGAAGAGTCACACCAAGACCGGATATTCCAGGCTGTTGTACTGCTGGAAGCGCCTGAAGAAGTCGCTCACCAGTACTGGAAGTAAGTTTTTCCCTCGAATCGAATCGATATTGAGCTGCGTCGCAATCATGTTTTGTTTAAAGAAACCGTCGCCCGGACGGAATCACCGCTAATTCAATTATCTTGTCGGCGATTTAAAGCCAATCGGATCGAATAATCGCCGAGTAGCGTTCGTTATCTACATCTTCATTATTGTGTTAATTTAATTTTCACGACCGATCTACGTTGCGTCCTTAACCGGTTACGAGCGGATTTCGAGTCGTCTACATCTCGGATGCAATCAGAAAGTGCAAGTTTTTTTTTGTCGTTCGTAAAAGAGGTCTTGGTGGAGAAAAATCCAGGAAGAAAGTGTTACGGAACGTAATCGAGGACGGTGATTAGAAGACTTTCTTTGCCATTTACGAATATTTGCGAAGCGTTCTCCTGAGAGATGGTTCTACACCAAGTCAATTTTTTTAACCGAATATGGACGTTTCAGGGAGCTCATTTTCAAGTAGTTAGCTTCCTAAATGGACCTATTCAAATTTCGAGAAATTTTCGCTTTCTAAATGTACAAAATTATTTCGTATTAACATCGAGATTTTACATTAATTTAAATATTGACGGTCATTTGAAAATGTCAAATAAGGACGTGTGTGTGGTATTGAAAGTCAGAGTTGGATTTTGAAAGTGTGGGAGTTTGTAAATTTTTTTAAGAATCGACACGCAAACTTTTCATTTGTTGCGAATAGTGAGTGATAAGCACCCAGTTTAAATTTCCATTTTCTCAAGTGTCTGCTAGACAAATATTGTCGAGTCTGTTCTTGAACTTCTTGTCCAACTGTTACATTACGAACTTTCCCCATTTTAGCAGAATCGGGTGAGTCGTCCTAGTAAACATATTTACCTGAAACAGAATACGTTGAAGTTGTTTACGTGGGGAAGTTGTTGTAAGAGACGTTTTCTTGAATGGGGAAAAATGGGAGTGCGTTATTATTACCAACTGAGTGTGACGTTTTCAGTCGCGGTTAATTATATCCGGTCAGTTGTTTTTTACAATTGCGAGAAGAAAATCGATTTTCTGTTTTAATCAATTTGTCGCAAATTCGCGTGAAAAGTTATGCAACGCTTTCCTTTCGATTACTCGGTGGAAGTGAAAAATTGGTCATTCTGTTTGAATCAGAGAAGTGGTTTTGAAATTTCGCCAATAGGAGTTGCTATCAGTTTTGAATACGGCCGCAAATAATGCGTGGGTAGAAGATTTCTTCATGATTCATTTAGTCGAGGCCGCAGAGCCCACACGGGATAACCCTTTGGAAGTTCATGACGAAGAATATATTACGTGGAAGCGTCACCGGGAAGATCGTCGGTGATGGAATGGTCGCAAGTTCAAACATAATTATAAAACTAAACATTGTGGTAGGTGATCCCGGAGTTTGGACTCGAATTTATTACACATAAAATTTTTATGTGTCGGTATTTAGGTAAGGGATCGATTAATAGAAAGAAAAGAAAAACACTTCGAGAAGACTTGTCTACTTCGGCACAGATTAACATGGAATAAAAATTTCACCTGGAGGCTGCTCCAACATAGGCCAAGCAGCCGCGGTCGATAACTTGGTAAATATTTGCTTCATGACAATAATTCGAGTGCTGTTCAAGTGCATATTGCATTTTGTAAATTGCCAAAATAAATGATAATGGCACGAAGGTGAAAAATATTTAGTGAACACGTGTCGTGTGGATGTTTCAAAATAAACAATAAACTTTTATTGTTGTCTTGTTAGATAACTGATTTGAGCCCATCATAAAACTTATTGAGTAATGAATAAAATGCAGTCACGATCGACTTGTGCAAATCTGAACCGAGAAAGTCACTATCTGCTCGTAAAATTTTCAAACAATGGAGTTATAAAAATTTTAGCCTGTATCCAGGCAAGATTGTTGCAGAATTGCCGTTTGATCGTTCGAAGCATCTGCTTGCAATAAAGCTTCGATAAACAATCTTCTATATACAGAAGTAAAAATTTTTATTGTTGGGTTTTACGGCATAAAGGTCAGCGCGTCTACGCACGCCTTCGGTTATTTCAAGATGAACTGGCCAGATCGCTGAAAGTACTGTTTCAAAAACGAATGAATTAATTGTTAATGGGACCATTTTCAAATGGAACAGCTCAATTTGGGAGTTGCAGAGTATCGAGAATAGTGTTCTCGAGGTTGGGTCGAACCGGCTCGGTCCACAGGGAGCTCGGTTTCTTCCGCATCCTTTCAGACATTCACCATTAATCACGTAATATTATTTATTGACAATCTAATCTGTCGGTATGTTCCGGTTCGAATTTCCAAATCTAATGTGTTTTCTGTTTTCCACTTTTATTTCGTCCATAAATTCTTTCGAGAATAAATGAGTGAACGCCACTGTAAGAAAATCAGGTAAATTAGCGTTACGGTTTACTTGTGTCACAATGATAGAGATTAATTTTCATCTTGACAACATGACAGACATGATTTGTCATCGAATAATGCGCAATCAATTCTGCCTTATTAAATTGCTTCTTTATTTGCGTACGTCACTGGCAAAAAATGCAAACCTAGAGAGAGAAAATTACTTTATTGGATTATTCTTATTACAAAATAGTAGATTATATCATTAAGAGTAGGAGAGAGTCTTTTTGTGCTAAGCCCAGAAATTGAAGACCGAGACGAAGTCGAGGTTGCAACTGGGCGAAGCGCAAAAAGACCTACTCTGGACATCTGTCATCCGTGCACACGGGCGACTCGTGTTATACCACAGTGGCACCGGTTAAATATTGGGTAATAATTTCATTATTTCGCCGTTTTAAAGGCTTTTTTTAATAAGGATAATTATTGGAATTGCAATTATTGATGAATAAATCGTGAGAAAAGCTTTAAATGATCTTACATTTGACTCGGTCCAGCCGCCTGTGGACATTTCTCCTCCTAGGATTTAAAGAGTTTCAAGTCCGACTACAAAAAAAAAGTGCGATTTTCAACCGCGTGAAGATAAAATCGCATTTATGTAAAGTTTGTGATATAATAAACAATAAAAATGTTTTTGTTTACCTTATGATAGATAATCTGAATGATCTATTTCCAGGTAAAACTGCACCGCTCACCTATCTAGTAATTAATTATTATCTGAATAGGCTCTAGTTATTTTTAAATACATATTTGAGAATTTCTTTTTTTTATGAAAGTGGTGTAGGATTCGTTTTCATAACTGAACTAAGTTGGAAGTTCAAGGCTGTCAACTTAACAAAGTTAGAACTGCGTCGATCCGACACAGGAATCATGACGTAGGCGTCCAGGTACCCGATGTCCCACTTCGCCGATTCCATTATTAATTTGGAATGATCGGAATTTTTTTTGTGTGTCCGGCAAGTTAAACAATTCTGCTTGAAAAGGGTCAACCTGAAACAAACAAACTTATTGCCGTTTAATATTTTATCGTCCATTTAATATAATCACCGTTTTAGTCAAGGGCATGTTTGTATAACCACAAAAAGACCGCTTAATTTGATTTACATGAGGTGATCAATCAGAAATTACATCATGCGGATTGCAGCCGCCATACCAGGAAACCTACCTAAAAATTGACGAATGGAAGAGTCGAACCGTCGTCGGTCTGTAGATCCTGAAAAATTGCGGTTTCAACGTGACGGGATGATGTCGAAACTTGCTCACCTCACTGATCACAAGAGTTAACAATGATGGTGGTGATGGTGACAGCTTCTCAGGTTTTATTTCGATTAAAAACGGGGTGCGGGTCGTGGTGGTGGTGATTACTCATCCAACCGATGGCGATGGGTAATAGATGGCGGGGATGAGTTTAGATTTTCACAAGAGCCGGTTAAAAGCGTTTATGTTTTGGCCCCATCTGACATACAAATTATTGCTTTTATTTGGTTATACCGTGCGATCGATAAATAAATAAGACCTCGCCTTGCACAAACCGAACAATGTCAAACCTACACACCGCAAGCTCGACGAGAACAAGATCCGGTCGATTCGAATTTTCTTCAGGAGGGGCTCCTTTTGATTCACGAAAGTCGGATCGCGCGACTCGCTCCGTGGGGTTGATCATCACGTAGTTCGCGTTTTGATCGGTCAAAGCAGCCGATCAAAGCCCTCGGTTTCAGAATCAGTCGGTAACCAGGATTCCGCATTATGGGATTGTACGAGTTGACGGTTTTAGAAAATTGACCGAATCGATACACACCATCATGAATTCAGTCGGTGGTCGGCGACATTGTGCATTTAATTCGTTTCCACGAGGAGTGTCCTGCGAAAGAAACCGTAAAATGTCATCGTGTCGGTGAGAATGCCAAGAAGTCGAAATCCCGTCTGAGGCGGGCGTTCCGTTTTATTTCCGCTTTCTCGACGGGTCGAACACCTGAAACGAATAAATTTTTCGCGAGAACCGGAGTAAACAGAATTAATGACAGGGTTTTTTTTTCGTAATCAGGTGTTCGATTTTGGGTTTGATCCGTTCGGGGGTTATTGATTGTTCACTTGAATTAAAAACGTCCGTGATAAAAACGAAGTAGCCGGCCGCCGCAGCAACCGTCACATTGATTTTTAGATTTTAACCAACCCTTGTACGTATTTTACAAGTGTCAGATTTGTACAATATTCTTCTTTAGTTTAATCTGTAGCCTGAAATTATCACGGCTTGCGAACAAGCAGCCTTCGTTAAAATTTAATTCGGATTCTACTTGGGACAAGCCTGTAATCGTGTCGCAAGATCTTCTCCGATGGCTACTGGTGCGAATTTAAGAGAAAAAAGCCGTGAAGTGTTCGACGACGATCAATACGTCATTGCTGCGACCAAACTGAAGTCAGGTATTCAGCACTTCTTTTAGCAATTACAGTGTAGACGGAACCTTGATCAGATTGCAAACCGATTATCGACCATATTAGGTCGTAAAAATGAAGGTGACTGCATTGAAGCGGCGGCAATTCTCGATCTGTACCAGGGCTAGATGACATCTTGACGGTTGTATTTTGTAATTACATTCTTTTTTTGGGGGCGTAATCGGATCACAAATTATGCCACGGTGACACTAATCGGATTCATCCAAGTTTGGACCGGTGCTCCGGTGAACGACGTGAACAGTTGACTAAATGATTTTTTTTTCTCGCCGCCGTGTATAACTAAAAAAATCATATCCTGGTGTCATTGATTTGTCTGCATCTTCGCAGAAGCCGCTGTCGTGCAGTCTCACAGCGAACTATAGCCATACCTCTGTTCCGTTCCTAACCGATAAGTCCGATAACCATTCGCCGCACGTCTCCGCGCAATCGAATGCATTGTTTTCCATTACGTAACGAGATATCGTTTCGTTGTAAATCGATCGATCGATTGGGGCCCCCCGATCGGTCACCGTTGACCGATCGAGTAGCCTCCACTCGACGACGCTCTTAACGCACACGTTATGTTATGTTTTTTTGTTGCTGGTGGCTATATAGGTAAGGACGGTAGCAAAGTGACTACTGTAGTAGCAACACCTGGACAAGGTCCCGACAGACCGCAGGAAGTTTCATACACAGACACCAAAGTTATCGGCAATGGCAGCTTCGGAGTCGTCTACCAGGCCAAACTGTGCGAGACCAACGAGTTCGTCGCCATCAAAAAAGTCCTCCAAGACAAGAGGTTTAAGGTGAGTCCGTCGTTGGCGTGCCCTTTTATTTTACCGACAAACTTCCGGAACTTATCGAAATACAAACAGTTCGAGAGGGTCGTATTGACATTTCAGATTATTTTGTCAAAGGATACGGAGGTCTTGAACGGTGAAGGATTTAATATCGTGTGAACTAGAAAATTTGAAAAAAAAAATTGAGTCAGTCTTGAAGATGAGTCTTCTACAATTGATATGATTATTTGTGGGACCTGAAGTTATGTGACTTTAATACGTTTAATTTTGATTGCGAAAAATTCGATATAAGTAAAGGTGTTGGATTTTCTCATGGGCTATGAGTCATATCTGCGCAAACGACGATTATCTCCCGTCTATTTCATGTAAATTGTAAAGTAGTCGACGTTTTCAGTTTTCATTTACAGATTTTTCACTGGTTTATCGCTCCGCCTTCGCGCAGATATTGCTATGAGAGAATCCAATACCTCTAAAACTGTAGCCTTTACAACTAAATTTTTAGTTTAAATTTTTCTTTTGATTCGTGGTAGATATTTCCTTATAAATTGCGTAACCACTGCACATATTTACACACATGAAACGTCAACAAACAATTTCTCTTTCGTAATAAGTGTTCGCACAAATTAATAAAATAAAAATCCACGTATTTTTAATGATCAAACCTTATTTAAAAGTTATCACTTTAGCCATGGTTCTTTGTTTGTTTGTTTTTTTATTTATCAATTATATTATATTATTGATGCAGTGCAATCACGGACATCTCCAAGGTTGACTCGATTACAAATTTTCTTTATCACACTATACAATAAATATGGTGGTAATTTTATTCAACATTCTTGTTCCTTGAAGGAACAGTCTAATATTATAGCTGATATATTTAACTTTTTACAAAAAGAAATTTTGTTGTCTATTTTTTTACTTTTCAATGACACGACTAAATTACTTGATAATCCAGAATTGCATTTTTTTTTTACTGGATTGTGCACTACAAATGAGTGAACGTAGGATTTGTACTATTTATTTTAATAATAAATTAACCTTGCCCAATATAAATTTTAAAAATTCCTATCCTCATGTTAAATCTAAAATGATTGCGAAAAATATACAAGGTGTATCTGAAATCCGTGTGTTACTTTTAAATAGTGGAAGAACTCGCCAAATCATGAAACTTTTCTCTATAACATCATGCAAAATTCGGAAAAGTTTTCCAAGATTTTTACCAACCGGGTCCTTTTGTGTAATTAACTAGTCTCTTTTTTTTGTAACCATGAAAATTTTTATTATTTATTTTTTTCTATAACAATGTAATTTTTTTGACAAGGCTCCGTTTCTATTACAACAAAAAAATCGGCTTTACCCATAGGGGGTATACATTTTTATGGCTAACTTATTCCAAATTTTAAATTAATTTGTAACGCTTTTTCGTAAAAAATTCAAATAGAAAAAACCTTTCATTTAACAATTAACACACGTATTTCATATTCACCCTGTAGGATTTGAAAATCAACTATGGACGAAAACCTAACTTTTGACTGTTCAAATGACTGAAACTTTTTTTTTTTTTCATTTTTTAAAGTAAACGAAATAATAAACAGGCAATTTCACAATATGTATTTAATCAATAATAACTAAATTTGGCAGAATCTCCAATTAAACTCTATTAATCTTGCTTAAGGATGAACTGGAGTAACAATCTCAGCAAAAAGTTGCGGAATTCTTATAATGCTATGAAACGTTTATTACGAGAAATCAATATTTGAAAAAATAGTTTTTAATTTTTGGAAACGAATTGTAATGAGTTGCAAGTAAATTTTGTGTTTATTTTCTTGATATTTAGATAATTACTTACATGTGATTTTACAATCTTTTGACTAAGACTGTACGTGAAAGTAAACAAAAGCACACTGAATTTCAATTTTCATTGATTTCTGTTAAAGTTCTTAACGTAACGGTAGTAAAACGTGCGATATGAGTGTAATGTTGCATACCGACGTCAATTATTAGCATTTTGTTCACTTTTATTGAAATTAAAACAGATACATAACCTCAAAAACCGTGTTTTTCCACATGTAATTAGCGATTACAAGGAAAATCCTCGACCAACTTTTTTTGTAAATTTATTAGAAAATTCTACGATATCGATACTTTATGTGTGAAAAATTTAAGAAAAATTGGCCTTTTTGAAATATGTTTTTTATCAATTTTTATGCGACCATTGCTCCATTTCTCATAAGAACACGTGTAAAATATCCCGAAACTTTAAAAGGTAATAACTTTAAAATTCCTCGACCAAATTTTTTTAAATTTGGCACAGTACTTTAGAATGGATGAAAGGACTATTGTACCAATTTTAAGCAAATTTCGCCATTTTTCAATGTTACTCCAGTTCATCCTTAGCCATTTTTTAAAATTTATCTGGCTTTGCATTTTAAGTGCCCCCGGTACATGTGATTTTCTAATTTGTTAAGTTCAATAAGGTGGTAGTTTTTAGCATTTAGAAGTTCACATATGTCCATTTAACCTCCATTCTTATGTCAATGAAATAATAGAGATTATCATAAGATAAGGTTAAAAAAGCTCCAAGCTTTTTGTTAACTTAAACCCAGCCGACATGAAACTACCGAAACTTCTCATTTTTTATACATTTTGCCACAATTATTTGTTAATTTCTTGGCCCATGTATTCTACTGTCTTCCAAACAATGAACAATTGTAATTTTTTTTAATCAAGTAAGCTCAATTGAATTCTGTTCAGAACAACGCGACAGTAATCCTTTTATTCTGTATTTGTGGAAGCACAACATTTCAACCATCATAAATACATTTACGCGACAGTTTGAATTGCAATTTTTTTTTTTTTTGTAGGTGAAGTCAACGACATTAACTTCCTGTTTCTGTTTCAGAACCGGGAACTTCAAATCATGAGGAAATTAGAACATTGTAATATAGTTAAACTTAAATATTTCTTTTACTCCAGTGGAGATAAGGTGAGTCGACCCTCAATTATTATCGGTACACACATTCGAAGCCATAAAATAATAAAAACCGACGCTCGTGTAATTCGAGTGCGTCAACTCTCGTCTGTTTCCGTATTGAGGCGGCGAAAATACCTACGTAATAACGAGTTTAAGGAGTTGCATAATCGATCGACGAGGTAAAAAGGTTTTTAATATTTTATGGTCCCAACGTTTTTACTGACGTAACGGACGTGAGAGTGATGTGTTTTCTTTTTTCTGACCGATGGTAGCACACATCGACATCTTTATAGTGTTAGCTAACGATTCCCACCTTGGGCAAATGTCATTTATGAGCTCATTTGCAGTTTCCGCCTAGTCTATTAAAGTAATTAATCACGGTTGAGCTGCAACAAGCTCGTATTAATACTTCGACGGCCCCCAAGAATTATATTTGTGTATCGGCAACGCAAACTCACTAGAGCCGGTAATTTATTAAATTGACGATGGAATGCGATGCGCTACTCAAACTGATACAGTTTTTGTACTCTTGTGTTCGAGATATTTTTCACGAATTTTTATCTATAGCGCGCAGAAGTTCCCTGCGATATGTCCATATTCATGGCCACAAGTGTGCAGGTATGCCCCCTGCTTTTTTTTTCTGTAGAAAGTTGGTCCCCCTGGCTATAGAGTGATTTTATGCTTCTCAAGGCACCTCCATGGATAAGATCGATTGATCCATTAACGATTTATTGTCGGAAATTTTATCGGGCGCGTCATAAAAGCACTACTTGTCGCTATGGATCTGTAGCTAATAAACTTACTTGTAGATTACTTAAATTTCTCCCACTTTTTTATTTTGTATTTTTGAATAGACGGTGGTGTTTTGAAGGTGTCATTTTTGAGTAGGCTTGAAATAAATTTAAACTTAACCACCTTACTAATAGCGATCTGCTGCCAACAACTACATTTTCGCGACTCCGTAGTAGAATGTGTTCGTAATTTTGATTTAAGTGATAAATGAACCTTGACATTGACATTCAAGGGATCTTATTAAATGTAAATGTTTACGTACGAAATGATGTCTGCTAAGAGTCTAGATATCTGTGTTGAAGGAGTGGCTTTACCTCCACCAAAAAATTCAAGCCAGAAATAAATCCTCCCGAGGAAAATTGAAAAATGTAACGTGACCCAAACGTCATAGCTCGAGACAAATGTGGAAAAAGAATTAAAGAATAATAGTAACAAAATTGAAACTTGGAAAGAACGTGAAAAATCTTTAAGAATGGACATTGATTGTGCATTGATTTATTGATTTGTTACCACTAGTGGAATTCTTCTTTTATGTAATGATTTTATTATTTTCTACAACGTATAGCAAATTTTGCGACAGGTTTGTCGAATAAAATTTGTTTTTTAACCGTGATGGTCCTAATGATTTAAGGTCTATCCACATGGTCAATAAATTTTGATTAATGAAATATAACCGACAATTTATTGAAATTTATGACACTTTGATAAGTGATAAAAATGACATTTGAATAATTTAACCCTCAGGAACATTGTTGGTTTATAAAATAATTTGCAGCCGCAGAATAAAATTTCTTACTATCTATTTTTTTTACATAAATTTACTTTCTTTTTAAGTGTACTTAAGTTGATAACCTTTTTTTGTTATTTACTTAGTTAAAAAAAGAACTTTTGATAGAATTTTTATTATTTGATGTTCAATTAATAACGGAACATATTTTAAATAGCAAATTGACCTTTGTTCACAGTTTTAAATCAAAAATACTCAAGGAAATCGACTTGAGCCGGTAAAATTGCGTGTGTTTTTCCTTTGACAGATAAAAAATAGAGTAGAACATGAATTGCCTAAATAAATGTACACCACAAATATTTATCTTTATCTAAATTTTGAAAGTTATGATAATCTTAAACAAGGAAATTCAAATTAATTCCTGTAAAATATAAAAAAAAGAAATATATTTTGTTCGATACCTCTCTTGAAAGTGAGTCTGCAGTGTACCCATAGTTACCAGTTCACTTCACTTTGGCTCATCGTTTTTCGCTCACTATCTTTCTTTCACCCACTGGTTTTCATTCACGCATTTTTAGGCAACATTTGGTATCTCGCGGCACTTGCCTCTCCCAAGACATCATCGAGAGCATATAACTCTTCATCATCAGTTTCCACAACGTGCAAACAACCACTTTATTGACGTTACAGAACTTTGTTAATTTTGTATTTTATTTTTTTCCTAGCAACAGATCGTCGAAAAATGTGATTTATTTTTATTTAAAATTTTGAATATGTACAAAGTTACAGAGTCAGGAGGTCATTCACTAAAGTCGGTAGACATTGCAAATTCAAAACCATGACAACTGATATTGTTGAAGCATTGTATTTGCCGTTTCGTTAACGATTTGCAAATTATCGGAGTTTCGTGAATGACGCCCTCACTTTCTAAGAAGGTATCGAACAAAACCAAACACTCGAGATTAAGGCTGCTTATTTCGCGTGAAGGAAAGCTTGGCCTTACTGCAAATAACTAATTTAAAAATCACGAGCCCCACAGAGTAATTTTCATTCTTCTAAAAATTGCGCCTAACAGTATTTTGACGGAATTCCATTACTGGTGACCTTTGTGCGTTCTGAGAATCCGAAGAAATTTTTGAGGTATCGCCAGTCGTTAGTGGTAGAATACGAGTAGATACCTTGTTTTGATTGGCTTTTTTGAATTCTGTATGATCATGTAGCAAATGTTTATTAAAAAATTGACAGAACTAAAAAAACACAGGGACGCAAAATGTTATTATTAATTGTTGTCCTGGTTGCATTCATTTCTTTTAAAGATGTATTGAAATTTTTTTGAAAGTTTTCGTCGCTTCGGGTGTGTCACGAAGTCAAGTTTTTCTTTGCATTTACAACTGATATACCTGAAGTAACGTCCATTTACTTGAGATTTTCCTATTTTCGACAAAAATAGGTCACATTTAACCCGAAGTGTCCCCCACGTTTTGATTGAAGTGTCTCCATCCGATCTACGTGTTTCAAATGAAATACATATGTTTTTCGTATTGCAGAAGGACGAAGTGTACCTGAACTTGGTGTTGGAATACATCCCAGAAACGGTATACAGAGTAGCACGACATTACAGCAAATCAAAGCAGACCATCCCGATAATTTTTATCAAGGTACGTCGATCATTATCGGGGTTGTAGAAGTAGTGATTGGAATTTTTGCGCGTTAGATAACTTCGATTGATATTTCGTGAAACACCTCAAATTGATCCGAGCGTTTGGTTTACAGTTGTACATGTACCAATTGTTCCGATCGTTGGCGTACATCCATTCGTTGGGCATCTGTCACCGGGACATCAAGCCGCAGAACCTTCTCCTGGATCCCGGCACTGGCATACTGAAGCTGTGCGATTTCGGGAGCGCGAAGCACCTGGTCAAGGGTGAACCGAACGTGTCGTACATATGCAGCCGCTATTACAGAGCGCCGGAACTGATATTCGGCGCCATAGACTACACCACGAAGATAGACGTGTGGAGTGCGGGATGCGTCCTCGCCGAACTCCTACTCGGACAGCCGATATTCCCCGGCGATTCCGGCGTAGATCAGTTAGTGGAAATTATCAAAGTTCTAGGCACACCGACCAAGGAACAGATCAAAGAGATGAATCCGAATTACACAGAATTCAAGTTCCCTCAGATCAAGTCTCATCCTTGGCAGCAGGTTGGTCCAACGCATTAACTTGTTTTTTTTTTTACCACATCCGACGTGGATTGTCGCATGCGGCACTAACAGGAAGTAACCTTGACACAGAGTAGATGTGTGTGTGTGTGTGCGTGCATCTTTGCATATTAAACGCATCGGATCGTGCAGATCGTTTGTTCGAGAGTACCACCGGTAGTGTACAAAGAGAGGTAGAGTAGTCGAACGCAGAGAGTGAGGCGAATGCTGAAAAGTGTGCGACCAAGAGGGAAGAGACGGAGAACACATGTACGGTTTCACCTTTTCAGTAAGCTTCAAAAGTATAAACAGCGTAAGGACTAAATTATTTCACCCTTTGGAGTTTTTATTGATTGTTTCCTAAAAGGTACACTTCATAACGATTACAATTTGCTTTCATGTTTTGTTAAATGAAAATTGTTAATTTCGTTAAAATCACATCCAAATTTAATTTTTCTATAATTGATTCAAAAAAGTGAAATTCACGCATAGTTATCTGTGCCTGAAGTGGGTCATTTTCTGACGTGTATTAAGTGTAGTAAGATCGAAACCATAGAAACCATACAAAACAGTGTGTGAAATGCAATTTCACGCATACGACTATTTCTGTTTTTCATTTCACGCACTGTTTTTTTATTAGTTACCTAGCAACATGGTCACTGCATTGAAACTTCAGAGTTCCTTCAAAAATTTGAATTTTTAATTTCAATTTTTTGAATCAATTATAGAAAAAATATTGTTTATATTTCGTGCGCGAAGATGTTTTTGTGCATTCAAAGGCTTATACTGCCTCGACCTTCGTCTCGGCGTAAAAGATCTTTTCATGCACAAAAAACACTCTCTTCGCGCACTTAATATAAAAATAACTATTTTCTTTAATAAATAAAAAATAAACACAACGGAACGAACCAACGAAGACCAGAATGCACTTTAATGCACATGTACGTAATAGTACTTTTTTGTGTAAATTCGAAACTTGTGTTCAAAAATATGTTTTTGTTGCAATTGATTTAAAGTTTTGTATTATACTTATCCATTCAAATTCGGGAATATTACATTTTAATTTAATGGAAGTTTAATAATTAAAATTTTTGTTAAAGCACTTTTATAATTAATAATCTTTCAACTTGTACATTAATTACTGCGGGAAAATGAATCACTTAACTTTTCTTGTTTGAGAAGGGGGAACAGTGACAGAGACATTTCCATCTCAGAGCTTAATTCTTCTACTGATGAAATAATGTGTGATACGTACTAAAAGATCCAAAAGTTTCTAGCTTCGTTGACTGAGGGAAAGTGAATTCTTAATTTTATGAATAATAAATAAAATTGATACCGAAATCGATTAAAAACAGTTGGCTTACATGTAAAGTTCATTCAAAAATCAAAAAACCACTACCTCTAGCTTTAGGTTGGTAAAATTTAAAAAACCCTAGGTGACTATAAATTATGACATTTATTTGATTCAAAATCAAATTCAATTGCTTTGAATTTCGTTCATTTTGTTTTATTAGCAGCACGTTTCATTTATTTACTGATTCTTATTATTTTTACTTAAACATGCCCAGAAAAACAAGACACTTAATAAACATTTAACCTCAAAATTACAAGTCTCACCAAATTTTACACTAGACAGCGTTGTCGATAGTAATTATCGAGGAAAATGCGACGTTGGTGGTTTTTTGATTTTTGAATGGACTTTATGTTATTTTGGCATAATGGGAGGGCATGGAGATTTTACATTTAATTTGGTAGTTGAGTGCGATTCAAACCAGAACAAGACATCATGTAGTTTGCGTAGAAAGGCAATTTCAGACGTCGACTTAGTCCATTGTTTCATGTGTATGACAGTGGCAGCCTTAAAAAGTAAAACTTTTCCCGTTTTTACGGTTATTGTTGTCTATCACTTGTGCTTGGGTACCACTTGTGTTGTGTAAAATAAAAAAAACCGTGTTAAAAATTCAAATCAGTTTTGCCCGTTCATTTCGTAATGTTTATTATTTTCATCCGTAAATAGTAATTGTTTGATACACCACTGGTCACTTTAACGGCGCGCCTCTTAAACTCCGCCCTTGCCCTTTTCTGGTTTGAATCAATCTCTAAAGCGGACTATTGAATTAGGTTGTATTTTCTAAGTTTGAGGTTATAAATAGCGTCAATGTCTAGTGCATTGTTGTCAGTTTTACTCGTTTGCAATAGAAGAATACTCGGACATCACGGAAAATTCAGCAACATGTTATGTTATTTTGATAGGTCCTCATGTCAGGCACTTTGGTGATGGAAATCAAACAGTGTGTCCAACGTTAAAAAAATTAATCATGGCCTCGCATTATGCCAAAACAACGTGAACGGTGTTTAGAAACTTTTGAACTTTACAACATGTAACGGAATGAAAAAGCGAATAATCAGAAGTAAAAAATTATTTAGCTATTGACGATGAGGACAAATTTGACTTCCGATGTTTTTTTTTTTTTAATTAGACAAACAAGATCCAATTGTTATAAAATATTGTACAGATGTTTAAAAGCTATCGATAAATTTGTTGTGGAAAGTAATTAATTTTGCCTATGTTCTATTGATTTACCGCTTTATTTATTAATTCATTAATTGACTTATGCTGATGTAATTTTGCTTTTCATTCACAGGTCAATAATCATACAAATAATAAAAATATTGGTATAAACTTTACTTCCAAATGCGTTTGACTACTTTTCCTTTTTTGCATTATCGTATGTACTGCTCCCAGATGCACAGCGCGATTGAGGGGTTCTAAACATCCATATACTAAATTAGATGTAATAAGAATCTAATGAACATAAACTAGTGATCGCACAGTATCGTTTGTAATTATTAACAAAATGAAACGAGTCATTTGTGTGAATTTTACATCTGATTCGTTTCATTACCGTTCATTTTTGGCACTTACTTTTTGAGTAAAATAGACTCCTCACGCAACGACTACAAACCAGACGTTCCAACACTCGTCTTCTTTTTCATCACCTTTGAATTAGGCATAATTTGGTTGTGTCTCATGACAAATAACCTATACTAACACGTTGTCACAGCACAGGCTTGTCCTAATACAAGTAAGTTTGATGAGGACGTCTGTTTGCAGTTTTTGCTGTCGAGAATGTCTCTACCGCATTGTAGCACCAATCACCAAAGAATACGTGTAAGTGGCTTTGGTTACTTGCCGTCATTCACTATACTAAAAAGAATTTTTGTGTGGCCGACGACATCTTAACGCTTCCTCCCGTCCAGTTTTGTCGAGCTAAAATTATGCGTAGTTCGTCTGGTTTAACGTTCACAGTGTGCATGTCCGTGTCTGTCATGATTTATATGTGACAGTGGTCATTTGTAAACCCCTCAGGGGCTAATTGGACAAGTTTTTATTTATTCTGTTTGTATCCAACTAGGACTAGGAAAAATTTGAGCGGCATTGAGATTTCTCTAGTGACAATGAGGAATGAGCGTGGAGGTGATCGACTATTTATGTTGCACCGAAATCTCGTACACTTGGTCGCACCTTCTCGAATTTTATCGATCATCATCGCTGTAGGAAAGAAATGTGTCGTTTAACGTGCTCGGTT
Organism: Tenebrio molitor; assembly: GCF_963966145.1. Lineage (NCBI taxonomy): Eukaryota > Metazoa > Arthropoda > Insecta > Coleoptera > Tenebrionidae > Tenebrio > Tenebrio molitor. Next base: position 16,109,875 of record NC_091051.1, on the reverse strand, counting down.
TAACTTAACACATCGTCATGACGATATTAATTACGTCGAATAAAAATTCATCCTGGGTTTAAGGCGACCCAATCGAGACTGGATTTATGGCCTGACGAAGGATGCAACACATCAAAGTGTCACGCACGAGGCTATACCCCCTCGTGTATACGCATTTTATTTTTAATATGTGGTTGAAGCTGAAATATAAATGCCTAAATTCACGCACGGTGCGTCTGAATGAAACTAAAACCGTGAATCTAGGTTTCTAGGAAAAAATGTGAAAATCATACTGTGGAGGCTTTAAAGTGTTACGAATGAATGTTGTTTTTTTTTTTGTGGCAAGTAGGAAATTACTTTCTTGCTCAAGAATCGTATTGTTAACGTAACGACATTGTAAAGGTGGTCGATAGGATTTGAAGAGAAAAACTAAAAACGTTAAATTAGTGTCTGGCTCGACAAAGGACGAAAATTGCGAAACTGGCACGAATTATGTGATAATGTGGGGGGTACATTAATCACGACAAAAATGAGCTATTGTTTAAAAATGTGGGAACCGAAATTGTTGCAAAAAGTACAAAAATTTAGAGATTTTTCTTGTAGATTCTTACAAGTATCTCTGTGTTACACGAAACATTTCTTGGTATAAAAATATTCTGAATATACAGTGACTGGCAAAAAAAGTTAGCCATCATTTAAATGTCAGTGTCATTAAAGCATTAATTACACATTTGGATTTTGACGTGACAGAAAAGTGATGCCTAATTTTTATTGCCGGCCATTCTACGTTAAAGTGTACCGGCGATCAAAATTTTAGAGGAAGTTCAATGGCGGCGGACAAGCTAGGGGTGCCAAAAGTTACGCCAGAGTATCCGCTATTGACAAAATGGCAAAAGTTTTGTCCGACAGAAAGTTTTGGGTGGTATTAGTACAGGGTCATTATAAATGATTGTCCCATCGCAGTTGGCGTTGGTGACAGGGTTTAATGTGCCGCAAGCCTCATAAAATGAGTGTGACTAGTATCGCCGATAGGTGGCGCTCCTGGCGATAGTGGAAATCAAGTTTACTAGTTTGGCTAACGTTGCGAGGCTGCGGCACATCCAAAATTTGTGTGGGTTTTCAACGCCAACTGCGATGGGACAATCATTTATGACCCTGTACCTGGCAACTATTACTAGTTTTTTTTTTTTTAACAATTGTCAAAGTGTGTGTTGTCATCTTGGTATGAGCCGCTACATATTAGTTATTTAATGGTTACTAGGTTGGCAACGTAAAATGTCAATTGTATGTCAGCCATGATCGTCTTTATTTCTTGTCTTTTGGTATAAAATTTGCTTAGACCTGAAACTTTTCTGACTTTTGAAAGTTATTGAGATAACCTCAAACCTGATCTAAGGAGATTTTACAATACAGATGTTGCGAAACGAAAGGTTTTATAAAAGATCGTTTCAGTAAAAATTGTATGATAGGGGATATTTTGGGTTCTTTTTTATTTTTATTTATTTCATCACATATTTCTATTTTTTAGTAGCGATTGCTTTTAGTGAAATGGACCTTTACAAATAAGGATGCTCTTTGTCGTACAGTGACGTCACTGCGCAAAGGAATTCTTCGTCCTGTGAGACAACAAAGATGTTGACCGTTGAGCTAGGTAACTTCGACGAGTTAAATCAACACAAACCAATGGAAATAAGTGTAGTGAGCGGTCAACTGTTCTTCACAATGTGCAGATTTCCTGCGCATATTTTCCATCTCTTATAAATGTAAAGGTCCATTAGGCGAATTAACCACTTTGTTATTAGCAATCAAAGTGTATAAGATTTTTTTTATACAATTATGCTCAATGTAGACTAGAGAAGATGTAACAAAGTAATCAATATTTTTATACTAGTACAAACACAACAAAAATATCTCATTTTTCAACTTCTAAAAAGCACTCGGATTTTATATTCACTCTGTATTTATTTAATTTTGAATTGAATAATTTCGTCATGTCTTTGCCAACAGCTCTTTCGTTACAGTGATTTCTACATATTTTTATTCGTTTCTCCCCAAAAAGAATGTACATATTACAGTCACTGTTGACGCAGTAGTCTCGCTGGAACCATAGCTAATTGGACTAAATTTTATGGTTAATTTTACCAACCATTGACATTTTCAAATATTTATATTTGTTTTATTCGATTACATTTCAGTTGTGACGTTGAACTAGTAACCAAACCTATAATGAAATGTCAACAAGCATTGAAGGTTTTTAATCGAAATTTTTCCAGCCAATCACCAGCTCATTTGTTCGCTTTAATTAACCGTCGACAGGCGCATCGTTTCTTTTCTTTTTTTGTCCGCAACCTTACATAAAATATTTGCCGAAAATGTGTTAAATGAATAAAAAATCGTGCGCTACTACGTTAATCTAAAATAAAAAGAAACTGATTGTGCACAAAGCCAGAACGAACATGGCGTGACACGGGATTTTTTTATTGGTCCCGTAATGTGTAGTGCCAGTTCATGTCAAGTCTGACAAGTACGCACATTTTATTTAGACTAAGAATAGTATTTTGTCGATGTTACCGACTCGTGCTGTCGACGATTCGTGTGTATTTTCTTTGTTCTGAGTTAGAAAGGGTTTTGAGTCAAGAGGAACAATGAGTATCAAGAAACGGAAAGAAGGAATCGGTATCATATGTCAGTGACACTCTTATTAATTAATTTGTGACTCGCTAAGGGCAACAGAGATGTCAGTTTGTTTACGATGAGATTGTCACACAAACAATTTTAGACACATACTGAAAAAAAAGTTACTTAAGTCGGTTTTTACTCTTGAAGGTGATTCATGTGAGAATGGCCCCTCTGAAAAGACTCGAGACGTTAAGACCATTCACATTTTCACCACATGTGTAACGTACCAGTGTTTATAGTTAACGATAAGATTGATGTCTGGAACCAAATTTAACCTTCACTCGTACGTAGTTGCATCAAAATATTATTGATAGTATTTTATATAATTGTAATTATCAACTTTTCAATTATTGGCGACGTTTGAGTAATCTTTGCGTCTGTAAACGCGCCATTGCATAACAATTGTAATTTCTCTGTTACTTTAAAAACATTTAAACATAAACGTCAGACGATTTTTTTAGTCTGATTACCGTTCTGTCGAAAGGAAATAATTTTGTCTTGACGATATATTTTTTTTAAGATGGGACAAGCACACTGAAGTTGGGTTCATTGCTAGATGAACCGCAGACTACCGAGTACATTGTTTACAGATAATTGTAAAGAATGTGTATCGAGATGTCTGCATTTGTCACTTGGTGTGTCTTTCGAGAGCTGTGTAACAATCGAACGTTGTGTTTAGGTATTCCGGGCACGGACTCCTCCGGAAGCGATCGAGCTAGTGGCCAGACTGTTGGAGTACACTCCATCGTCACGGATCGGTCCTTTGCACGCGTGCGCTCACGCTTTCTTCAACGAGCTCCGAGACCCCAACACTCGCTTGCCGACCAGTAAAGAATTGCCTCCCCTATTTAATTTCACGGAACAAGGTAAAACAGGAAAAAAATTGGTAGAGAGAAAGTGAACAACGATGTGGTGTTGTTGTAGAATTGAGCATTCAACCGACGCTGAATGCCATATTGGTACCGCGAGGGGTCCAGGAGGCTACGAATAGCCCACAAGATGGCGCCGCATCATCGGGAGCGACAGATCCGAACGAGACGACGGCGGCTCCAGTACAAGCGACCGCCGCTGGAATACCTTAAGTAGTTCAATCCTCCGGGGGGGTGGTCTCGAGGAAGACCGACCCCACCCGCCCCACCTCTCCCTTATAATCTAGTAAGCGATCTGTGTGAGATTGTTGATTGGGACAGCTGTACTATATTTAATATACGTGCGTTTGTACAGAATTTGATTAGTTGTTTGTAGATGGCGTTTGTTTAATGCCCACTTGTTTTAGCGCGTTTATTTTTACAAATTTTGTTGCGTTATGAGTATTTCAGTTGCATTGAAAAATCTGGTATCGCACCAATCACAATATATGTACATATTATTTATACATAAAAAGATTGTAAATTTTAAGTAGGTTTAGTTGGAAAATTAAGTAAGGTTTTCTTTTTCATAGAGTTGGAGCAGATTTTTCAATGATATTTTGGATCATATTTGTATTACCAGATATCAATTCGTATATATATTTTTAAACAACAAAATAAGTTATTAATAACGTAGATCTTTTATTGGTGATTTTCATCGTTATATGATTAGTGGTTTTAACATAATTTACTTACGCAAAGCATTTGGTGTTAATTATTTAAGGTTATTCGTTTCGGTATGAAGTAGTAATTGTATAACAACCTGACATTGAGATAATATCCAGGACCGTAGAGTTAACAGTTGGTGTGAATATGATACGAGTATACAAAGGAGAAAGATATTTAATCTTGAAATATTGTGTACTTCTAGCTTACGCTTTAGAAAAAAAAAATGAGTGAAACATTACAACGTAGAATTATCCTAATGATCGTACTAGCTTACGAAGTGCAATGCGTTAACATTTCTGAACACGCCTCCAAGAAACTAGGACAATTATAATTAGTTTCCATAGATGTGCACTGTCTACGGTTTGGAGTTATTTTTTAAAGCAAAAAGAAATTTATTAAATAATATGTGCAAGTGTGTTATTTTGACATAGCCAAATTAATAACAGTTTAATTTAAGGTAAAAGCACACTCTCCTTCATCCTTTCCCTCCCACCAACCAATCGCAATACTGAAATATTATAATGACAGTTACTCAGATTTTGATGTTTCCTAAAATGCGAATAAATCATCTGAAATATTAAAGTTCGACTTTTTCATTTCTGCACCCGTCTTCACTGAACGCTTTGGGGTGTGCTTGTACCTTAATTGGTAACAGGTGAAGTTTTAGACATTTTAACCCAATTCATTAGGACGGTGGGTGGGGTATTTCGAAGAAGAACTCTGTCCAATCACAATTGACTTGATTGATATGATTTGATAGATCTCAGTTGACTTTGTTTTTAGTCATTTTTTTAGTACGTCTTCTTGTGAAGCTGGCGAACTTTCCATCGCCTAATCGATGGAGAGGATTATCGAGAAATGTCTAGAATTTATTTGCAATGAATGACTTCTACGCTAGTAGTATTTATGACTGTATCGGTTAGTTTTAATGATGGCGTCTGAGGTCACTCACGTGTGGAACTAACCTTGGATTAGTCTTTTTGAACGTTTATCGCCCTATTACGAGCATGTATTTATAATTAATATTTAATAGATATATTTGTTATGTAAATATCTTGTTTAAATGACATCATTATCTATATATTTTGTGATTATTAGATGCAAATGCTCTAGAGTAGAAAGTCAAGTAAATATAACATATCAAAATGTTTTCAAACATTTTTTTAATGAGTAATTAGTTCAATTTAGTTTGTATTTGGGCGCGTCCCGAATTAGTCAAGACAGAGTATATTTAATTTAAATGATTTAGTTCTGAATTGGGAAATCGATATAGAATTATTTTCTTTACCAAGTGAGATTGGAAAAAAATTATTAAGAAACAGCTTTGTGTTAGAGTATGCATTCTATGAATGCACTTTCATTGTTGTATCATGAACTAAAAGTGCGCCCTCCCTGGTACCAAATCCTAGCGGCAGCATTTTTCCTTCATGTTGTCATGTGTAGCATCAACTAGCGAACTGAAGCAATTGTAAATAACGGGAATTTTAGAAGAAATTTTGAAGGCAATAACCGAAGCTCTGTTCATTCAATAACAAAAATTCATTCGACATTCTAGCAAGGCACTATGAAATTTTGAGAATTGCTTCACGTTTACGCAGCGATAGGGTTCTCTTTATTGCCTTGTAAAATTGTAATATTGTAGACTAAATTATCATACATACTTCCTGCACAGCTTATCTAGACACGACAAAATCGAAATGGTTGCTTCGGTTTTAAGCGTCAGTAATTTTTCATTCTGGACAACCAAATATACTCCTAAAGGCCCGCTCAATGTGCAGGTAAATTCTTAAAGAGAAATCGTTCACTATTTCGGAATCTAGTGTAAATTTGTAAATAAGCTTTTACAACATATTAAACGAGCCTACATTCTCCGATTAACAAAAACAGTTTTGAAACGTGTAACCAGGTTATGTTTGGTTGGTCCTCAATAATAACGATACTGCTACTCTTAGTAAGTCCCTAATACTATGTAATTTTATTTAGAATATTTAGGCGGATTATATTTGAAATTCTTTTCAGCTCAATGTTTTATGCTGTATATATCTCTTGCTTATTGTATGTAAACTTGACACTGGAATATGCAATATATACCATGAATATTTAAAATATAAAGAAAGTATTAAAAGTTTATTGTTTGTGATTCAACCCAACAATACTTTTTTCATCATGTACGGTCGAGCCGGTCTCAGATCTTCTTCTCCCTCGGTGACGCATTTGGCCGAGCACAAGTACTGCAACAGCGGGATCCGGTACTTCCCGCAAAAGTCCACGAACTTGACGTGCTCGACTCGATTATTAAAAAACACACCTGCAACCGATCGTTCAGCGACAACAACAACAAACTACCAACTCACCTCTGCAGTTGGGGTTGACACAGTGATGAGCCGAGCTCAGGTAGTTGAGTAACGTAGCGGGGACATCCCCGGTCTCGACTTCGATGTGGTGCAGTTTGATGACGCGCGCGGACAGCTCTTTCAGACTAGCAGTGTTGTGTCTTATGTTACTGACAAAACGTACAATTAACGGGTTGTCGCGGAGACTTAACTGAAACAATATCGTCGTAAGTCATTGCTGAACTGTCAAGGTAAGTAGTTGGTACCTCGGTCAGATTTTTCAGTGCCACTATTTCGGGAGGAAGAGTGCGGAGTTTGTTCTTGTGGAGGAGGAGGGACTTCAGATTGTGTAAGTTTGCGATGTTCGAGGGCAGGCTCTCGATGATGTTGTCGCAAAGGACCAAAGCGTGGAGCTGTTTGAGCCGGCCCAAAGTCGACGGGACCTCGGCTAGTTGGTTGCCACCCATGGACAAGATTTGGAGACTGCAAGAATGAATTGTGAGTGGCCACTTGTCACGCAGAAGCAGATATCATTTGCAAGTGTAAACAAATCGGAGGCATGCATCTGTGCCATGACTTCAAATGAACTGGTGAATACTTGATTGGGTGCAATTACCATTTGACGCGCGGAGAATAACAGCCTTGAACCACATTTTCACTCACCAGTTCAGTTTCCATATGTTTTTCGGGATGGTTTTAATTCTGTTACCACCTAGATATAAATATTTTAAGCTGTTTAGATCGTACAGTTGTTCTGGGAACTGTTCGAAAAGATTTCCGCTCAAATTGAGCTCTCTCAGAGTCGAACTAACTGTGAAAGCCTTCGGCAACGACTCGTTCTTCAAGCAATTGTTCTTTGCGATTAACGTGGTCAGTTGCCAGCTTTCGAAAACGTCTGGCAACTCTCTCAAACCGTTGTTGCTTATGTCTAAAACTTGAACGTTGCTGAACTTTGCGATGTTCCTCGGCAGCGTCGACAGTTGATTGTGGTGCAGGATAATGATCTCGACATCTTCAATTTTTCCGGAATCTTTGCCCAATTCGTCTAAATTCTCCTCGACTTTGTTGGTGTCTAACAACAAATACGCAAAATCAAGCACTTTGCCGTTACTATCACTATCACTGCTGTCCGAGGTGTAGTTGTCCATTTTAGTGGCGCGTTAAGTCGCGAACTGAGTCAAATGGGGGCATGACTTGAATATTTCTTCTTGATTTATGATAACTTCCTTTGAACTGTTAGCCTTTGATTAAAAATACGAGATTAAATAGCTAAAGTTCATCTCTTATCAGAAGAATTTTTTGTGCCATCAGCTTATTGATAGATACTTTGATACTTATTTAAAAACCGTTAAATACTTCCCGCGATTTAAATACTCGAATTGCAATGTAACATAAACATATAAACATTGCACAGAATTATGATAAGATACGTACGATAACCAGTATGGATATGGATGGTGAGCGTTATGGAAGTTGCGCGACGGGGAAACCGCAGTAGTCTTACACTGTAGGTAAATAATAATTAAGAAATTAAGTTTTTCGTTTAAAAAGTACAAAACATAATCAGAATCGATGAAAGTGGAAATGGAAGATATAGACGACAGCACAATCTGCGATTCTGTGGTAAGCAGATGACTCAAATTCTTGAACAATAGTTTTTGACATAACCTCACTTCCTTGTAGTCTTCCTTAGTGGAAGGATGCAGATTACCAGTTCATATGACTGGTACTTCAGATTGGCGTAAGTAGCTCAGAACAACACAATTCACACTTTTACCACGATTAAATTTCAGCACTGGCCGAGATTATCAGTATTAAGGATGTACAGGGTGCAAAATGCTACTACGTTCATTATGTTGATTGTAAGTCTTTGTCCCGCACAACTGAACAAATATATTGAGTTTTTTTGTAGTTAATAAGCGACTCGACGAGTGGGTCACTGAAGAATCTTTAGATACACGAAAAGTACACTTTCCCAGACGCGATGGGGGGAGTAATACGGGGGTTTCTACTCCAAAGAAAGCGCACATTGGTGGTGGTGGTCCAATTGGTTCAGTCTCGAGGTACGGTTCGATAAATGAGAATTTGTTGAATAAAATTGATCTTGTAGACCTTCGAGTCCTGTTGCTGGATCAGAGTTAGTTAATGGCAGCGCGGTTTTAGCCGCAGCGTTACAGAAACGAATAAATAGAAAAAGAAAAGGACCGTCGTTGGAGAGCGAGGATTCGCAAGATGGGCCCGCACAGTTGCCTCCAGGGCCGCGACAGTCGGGTAGTATGGTGTCTCACCACGATGATATTGTCACGAGGATGAAAAATATAGACCTTATTGAGTTGGGCAAGCACAGGATTAAGCCGTGGTATTTTGCACCCTACCCTCAAGTAATTATTTTAATTTCAGAAGTTGAAATTTAAAAAAAATTCGGCTCAAATCCTTTAATGGCCACATTTATGTTGACAAAATTTGCTAATATCTAGTTTCTGTTTTTTTTTTTTTCATTTTTCTTTGAGTGTTTGATGATTTGTGACAGGAGATGGTCAATTTGAGTTGCATCTACATCTGTGAATTCTGCCTGAAGTACCGAAAAAGTAGAAAATGTCTGGAGCGCCATTTGGTCAAATGCAATTTAAGACACCCACCAGGAAATGAGATTTACAGGAAAGAGAACGTATCATTTTTTGAAATTGATGGAAGGAAGAACAAAGTATACGCACAAAATTTATGTTTGTTGGCAAAGCTGTTTCTGGACCACAAAACCCTCTACTATGACACAGATCCGTTCCTTTTTTACGTAATGACAATTTTCGACAGTCGAGGCTTCCACATTGTTGGATATTTTTCAAAAGAAAAAGAATCCACAGAAGATTATAATGTTGCGTGCATTTTAACGATGCCACCGTATCAGCGAAAAGGCTATGGAAAATTATTAATCGAATTTAGTAAGTTAGCTCGAGTTGCGTTTACCAGATGGGTACAGTCGTTTCCAGGTTATGAGTTGTCTAAATTCGAGGGTAAAACGGGATCGCCTGAAAAACCTCTTTCCGATTTGGGGCTGTTGTCCTATAGGAGTTATTGGGCCCAAACGATTTTAGAAATATTGATTTCTATGAAGCCAGTCGGTGACAATGAGAAGCCACAAATAACGATAAAGTGAATAATTTGCAAATTAATAATGAAGGATAATTTTTGCAACACTGTTTTAGTGAAATATGTGAACTGACGAGTATTAAGAAAGAAGATGTGATCTCAACGCTGCAAAATTTAAATTTAATCAACTATTACAAGGGACAATACATAATTACGTTAAATCAGGAAATCATGCAAAGTCATAAAAAAGCGATGGAAACTCGGCTGATCAGAATAGATCCGAAGTGTTTGCATTGGACACCCAAAGATTGGGGTAAACGAGCCAAGTGGTAGGTTTTATGATTAAATATTTTTTTTAATCAGCGCTGGTTATTTTTTCAAGAGTTCCATAATCCGTGACCTAGCTTTCCGATGTTTTCCTGTTCCCCAACCATGAATGAAAAATCGAAGTTTACGACTTTATTTTGTGTGTGGTGTTTGTGCAAATGGTTCTCGTTCAGAACTTTCTCTTATCTTAGAAAAAATTGAATTAAAAGGTTATCTATTAAAAAGAAACTTCGACTTGTTAAGTGGATAAACCGATGCAGGTAAGTATAATTAATTTTTTTTGTGTTATTGAACTGTTACGAAATTTTTATTATTCCCAATTACTTGTTAAAATCCTAGTTCTATTTTATTAATTTTGTGTTGCCATTTTTATTTTTCCTATTTCGGATCTTGACAACAAAATAAAATGGCCAAACATGAGTATCGTTCATGACACTCCAACAAAAGTACCGTAATAAATAAACAGAAGTAACTTTTTGAACTTTTTACTGCCCCGTGGTTTATCAAGATGATTATTTTCAGTGCAAAGTATCTGAATTGGGGCTAATGTTATTGTTTATGTGATACACAATTGCGTCATGTAGACTGAAATCTCTCATTAGGGACATCTCAATTGCGGATATCTTCTCGTGTGGACAATTTTTTATGTAACACAGAAAATGAATATGTACAGGGTGGACTCGATATACATCAGATCAGAATATTAAAGCCCTAGGATCTTCAGACCATTTGTGAAAATCATACGTATTCAGTTTTGCGCTATACCTCCGCTTGAGGGCAGTTGCGTACGCCACTGATATCACGTTAGGAAGAATAGACAGTATACGTTAAGGTAGGTTAGTAACAAGTTTACTAACCTGACCTAAAAGTACCATAATAAATGCTCAAATGTTTTCCTTGATTGTCAACGCCGGCTTGCATCCTTTGCAAAGTTTCTGATCGCACATGAGCGGGGTATGGTATCCGTGATCCGTACACCAACTGTTACGTTTCCATAAGACAAAATCGAGCTGACCAGGAAATGGGTCCGTAGCGATCGATTCACTTTGCTTCGAAATTGTTGTTTAACCAATTTGTGACGACTCTTGAACGTGTGATGGAGCTCCATCGTGTAAATACCATCATGTCGTATAGCTAAGGGTGTAGGCATCTTTCAAAAGGTTTCAAGACGTTTCGAAGAAAATCTAACTAAATACCCTGCACCATTTATCAGCGACAGTGCATCTTAATCAAACCAATCCAAAAGTTACTGGTACCTGTGTTCGAGGCCTAGATGAGAATTTTCGTTAGACCATCCCATGGATGTAGTTTGAATGTTTTAAATCTTCATTCAAAGAAATTAAGGACAGTAGCAACGGAGAAAAAAATTCAAATCCGAAGATGACTTTACACAGTAAAGAAGAGACGAGAAAGAGCAATTCATGAAATATCTAAAGATATGCATCTCATAGATTACTACTTGCCCAAAGGCACAATATGACCGCAAGACATCACGCAACATTGAAATCCCTCAGATTATTGACCCATGTTTGCACGAATGGTTCTGACGTATCCCTCTTTGTTTATATTTTGTTTAAAAAATATGTGTAAAATGTGAGACAGTTTAACAGAAATTGAAAGATAAAAAACATATGCTTGTTTACTCTTGATTCCATGTTGAGCTTCAAATTTTCACTCTCTGCTAATATAACATCCTGTTACGTTACTAATTTCTTTCATTTTCCCCAGAAAATGCAAACATTTTTAGTACTTAACGACTTTTTTTTGTGGCCTCGACTCGGTCTGGCAGCAGTTTCCTCGAGAGTGCAGCGACCGAACAGGTGGAGGATGTTGACTGCCCGGAGCTCGGGAGAATAATACAGAAATAAGGATTTGCAAATGGTTTATTGTCGCCCCAAACTAAAGGATAACACTCTTTTTAGACTTGAACAATTTACAAGTACTGTGCAGTGGTTTTCCGAGTCGTAAAATAAAAATTTGAAATTCTTGAAAACGCGACAAAAAAATTCTAGTAGAAATAAGGAGAGGTAAACCGACCCTTGGAACGGGCGCCTTAAATTTCCGCATTCGGAGGGAGGCCCTTCGACTCCCTCCTCACTTCAAGAAAAAATAATAATAAAACTTAGAATAATCGAGATATGACTCGGAAAAGAACTTAACAAAAAAAAAAAAAATGGGATGGAGCCGAGTCGAAGACCCGGCCTAGTAACTTACCCAACATCAATTTAAACCAATCTGAATTGACCCGAGATACCTACCTAATTTTCTGTTAAAATTTTTACCAGTCATTACCGCCAAACTATAAACACGTAAATAACTTTATAAGCCGCCATATTGGACATTTTCGCAAATAGTACATTTAGTATCATTTCCAACATAAAAACACATGCCCTTTCAACTGGTAATGTCAAATTTCCATGTCACCTCATTATTTTTTCGAGCAACCCCCACCCTCTTCCACCCCTCGAAGTCGGATTGACACCAAACTCTATTCGGTGGTCACTATTACAGAGTTATTTCCAATGGCAAGATCCGAGATTATTTTGTTAAAATTTTCAGCAGTTATCGCCGTCGATCTATGAAGACGTAAATAACCTTATAAGTCCGCCATATTGGAAAAATCCGCAAATGGTAAACATCGTTTCCGACATAAAAACAGATGCCCTTTCAAACGGTAAAGTCAAATTTCCATGTTCCCTTATTATTTTTTCTACCTACCTCCACCCTCTTCCACCCCCCGTGGTCCGATTGACACCAAAAGCTTTTCAACTCGAGAGACCATGAGTAAGTTTGTGTTGGTCAAATTTGAAAGCAATCGGTCAAAGCGTTTTTGAGTAATCGTGGGAGAACGAAAAGTGGGACAGACAGACGCACAGACAGACATCATTCTAAAAACTTCATTAACGTGTTTAGGGGACCTCAAAACGTAAAGATCTGATGAAATTAGCAATTCGAAATTTTGGACCGATCACAATAACTTACCTACCTTTGGTCGGGTAAGTTAAAAATATGGCTTGCACCGATGCGAGGTCGAAGGCGAGATGATAAAGAAACCCCCAAAAAAATTAACGACTATAAGAATAGAATTTTTCTAGTTGAACAATGACCGAAATTGAAACGGGGTGTTAACGCTGGCGACTTTAGTTAATAAAAGAAAATCTTTGAGGAAGTTACGGCTATCGGTGACCTACAAAGGTTTTTCACCACTCCTCCGGGGCTTGATCCTCGAGAACGAGTGAAATCCTGGTTCCTCTGGGAGAGCCTCGGGGACAACGATTAACAGCAGACCTGATGTGGCTGATGATCCGCTCTACGGCGTTTGATCCACGCCTGGGCCTGGATCCTCTGGAGATTCCTTGCTCCTACCAGCCCTCGTCGACTCCGCAGCAATTCCACACCAACACCTACTACACAACTCACTACCCCTTTAGACTCCCCTTGAACACTTCAAAATACTCTCTCCGGCAAAAACGTCGTGGACTTCCTAGACTCGTTCCTCCCTTATATCTCTTTTGACCCCTCTCCCATGGATCTTTTTCGGCGGCCCCTTAAGGTGCAAAAGGGTAGTAATGTGCTAATTAATAATGACTAATGGTGATAATAATAAATATAAATCCAGACCGGTAGGTAACAAAATAAATTAATACATAATCAAAATAAAGTTCCCATTGCGACCCGGATTAGGTCAGGTCAGGTCAGGTTATCAGGGTTGGATTCACAAATGAAAAGAATTTTTCTCCCTACCGGTTAGAAATGTAGGCTGTGGATACCTCATTTGAGGTGAGAAAATTCAACTTTCTCGCTAAGGTAAGAAAGTTAATCATGAAATGTTTATGGTAAAACTGTACCAAAATACAAATGCCAAAGTGAAATAAGTTATTGATAAATGAAAGCCAATTCAATGAAGTAAGTTGGTAGGTCAATCATATAATCTGGAAAATAAACAGATAAGCTAGGTAGGTAGATTACTTTACCCTGTTTATATCAAATTTTCGAACAAACCTCAAATCTTCAAATGCGATGACAAGTTAATTAAACAAACGACAAACAAACAAACAAACGACAGCGTACAGACTTTCAGATAAAAGGAACCGATAACGCACAAAATTCGGTCGACTCTACTACAGAGGACCCTGGCTTTAGCGCTCCCGAACGGAAAATTTGGCTTCACATCAGTAGATGTAAATCTGACACCACAATCGACCAAGTGAATAGATACCTGCAGAAAAAATGGCCTCAACTAGCATTTGAAGTTGAAAAGCTTCAGTCTAAAGGTTCTAATTCCTCGTTTAAAGTAAGCACTCAGTATGACAAGGATTTACTCACTTTATTTTACACTCCCAGCAACTGGCCTGAGGGAGTGGTCATCAAACAGTTCAGGTTTTTTCGACGCAACAATTCGGGACAATTTTAGACTCGTTGATAAAGTAATCGTAAATAAAAATGACGGAGGATGTGCATCACATCTCAAAAATCTTAGTTGCCCTGAACAACAAACTATTAGTTGCGAACTAACTGATCTCTATGTTTTAGTTCTCAACATTCAGTCTATGAGAGCTAAACTGAGCGAACTGGAACTAATATTGTCCAACAATAATTATTACTCTCTAGTCGCTATCAGTGAACACTGGTTAAGCTCCTACGAAGCAAGTGACTTAAGAATCGGAAATTTCTGTACAAGGTCGTTTTTCTCTAGGAAAACTTCAAAACATGGTGGTTCTATAATTATGTCGAAAACTGATGTGAACTGTGAAACATTACTTTTACTTGAACAGATGTCAGTGGAGAACCATTGTGAGATAGCAGCAATCCAGATAACTTATCTAGATACCTTTTTCATTAATATATACAGACCTCCTTCGGGAGATTTCTCAATATTCCTAGACTGCTTGTCAAATTTACTGGCTTATATTGATACTTTGCAAAATTATGTCTTAATATCTGGTGATTTCAACGTAAAGTTCAATCAGGAGGATCCTTATAAAAATCGTTTATGTGACTTTATGTATACTCACGGTTTGCACTGTATTGTTAATTTTCCAACTAGAAACGAAACATGTCTTGATAACATCTTCACAAATCTTCACTCATCGTGTTGTTCAGTGAATCAATTCGATACGCATTTATCTGACCACCTGGCCATTAAGCTTCAATTAAAACTACCCAAATCTAAACTTAACCACTCGACTGGGCTCCAGAATTTTAAACCTATTACCAACATTGGTAAATTTTTATTTTATAACTCATTAAGTAACATAAACTGGAGTTTCATAGATGAGTCTCGTGATACAAATACTAAATTTTCTTCTTTCATTGATCTAATAAGCCATCATGCTTGTATAAATTTTCCCGAAGTAGTAGTAAAAACCAACAACTGCTATAAAGTGAACAAAATTAAATGGTTTGACCATGAATTAAAATCTATGAGGAAGACTTTGCAGTCTTTAGATGTTGTATATAAAGCCTCTAAATCTGATCACTCAAGAGAAGCAAGAAATAGTTTTCGTAACTTATATAGAGAAAAAATCAAGCTCAAAAAAATGAACTACAATAAGAAAAGCATTGAAACAGCCAATAATAAAACAAAAGCAATGTGGAATATAGTAAATCAAAATCGAAATACATATTCAAACATTTGTGATGAAACCTGTGACATAACATCTAATTCCTTTAACACTTTTTTTACGAGCATTGCTTCTCAGACTACCTCCTGCTATTCTAATTCTAATGCTAACACTAAAAATCCTATGAGCTTTATCAGGGAGCAACTGAATCCACCAAATTCGACTAATTTTCAATTTAGAGAGGTGTCATGTGTGACTGTAAGGGATTTAATTGACGGTCTAAAAAATAGTAATTGCAACGACATCTACGATCTTAATGTTAATCTAATTAAAACCATCAAAAATGTAATAATCTCCCCATTAACTAAGCTAGTTAATCTATGTATTCGTGATAATACTTTTCCAGAGTGCTTGAAAAGAGCGAAAGTGATACCTATCTATAAAAAAGGGGATAAAAACAACCCGTCAAACTTTAGACCCATTGCGCTCTTACCGATATTTTCGAAACTTCTGGAAAAAGTACTGTCTATGCAGCTCTCAGAGTACTTAGAATCAAACAATTTAATATCAAAATATCAATTTGGTTTTAGAAAAAAAAAGTCAACAGTGGATGCTGTGTTAAATCTTTATAGCTTTGTAACTTCATGCTTTGAGAGCGGTGATATGGCTCTTGTTTCTTTCCTTGATCTCTCCAAGGCATTCGACTGTGTTTCTCACAGTATTTTAGCAAAGAAACTCCCATCGTATAACCTACACCCAAATAGCTGTAAAATGCTGAAGTCATATTTAGCAGATCGAAGCCAAGTCGTAAAGTTTAAAAACAAAACATCAAATTGCTTACCAATTAATCAAGGGGTTCCGCAAGGGTCAATACTGGGTCCATTACTTTTCATTATATTTATAAACGACTTACCACTATCTCTGAAATCGTCAAGTGGGTTATACGCAGACGATACAACTGTTAAAAATAAAGTAACGACCTACGAGTCGATACCAATAATTCATGAGTCAGCCTTAAATGAAGCCTTGGAATGGTTTCAGGCTAACAAATTGTGCCTTAATGTGCACAAAACACAAAACATGTTATTCTCTCTACGAAAAACTGAGACGCCAGAAAATTTTCAAACCTCAGCAAACTTCCTCGGTCTTCATATTGACCCAAAGCTTTGTTGGAGTATACATGGAGATTCAGTTGCAGAAAAAGTATGTAAAAATATCTTTCTCCTAAGAAATCTCAAAAATCAACTTTCTCCTGAATATCTGAGAAGTATCTATTTCGGAATTTGCGAATCACACCTAGTATATGGCCTCTTAGTATGGGGACACACTACTATTCGCCATCGGCTATTTGGCTTGCAGAGAAAAGCGATACGCATCTTAGCAGGTTTAGGCTATACTGACGACTGCAAAGTTTATTTTACATCATTAAACATACTTACCTTACCATCACATTATATATTGGTCTGTTTAATTTATGTTAAAACTCACCTGGATGAATACACTTCTCATCGCGAGATTCATACTTATGGAACCCGAAAAAAATCAAATCTATGTTTAAAAGAACTTAGACTTAATAAGTCTCAAACTGGAGTCTTGTTCTATGGTATTAAGTTTTACAACAAATTGCCAGAGGTGGTCAGGAATGCTAGTGTAGACAATTTTAAAATAAACATTAAAAAATTTCTTCTAAAGAAAGCCTACTACAGTTTCGAGGATTTTCTGAGGGACACGATTGATACATTAAATTAATATAGATATAGTTGGATTGGTTTGACCTACTTTTATTGTGTGCTATGTTGTTGAAGCATCGTGTATTGTGTTTTGCTATTTTGTTCTACATACTCTATTGTACATATTTTGTTCTTGTATATGTTTGACGGGTGCGATACCTATTGGGTGGTGCACGAATAAAAATTATTATTAAAAAAAAAAAAAAAAAAAAAAAATAACACAGCCTACTATTCAATTCTCAAAATTTTCGTTTTAATCACGAATATAACCATCTTTTTTGACTTTTTTCAACAAAGTTGTGCCGGTAGGGAAAAAAATTGTATTCAAACCTTGTTAAGAAAGTGTCCTTGCAGACCTTAGGCACTTACAAACTCGTCTACGACTCGGTTTATAATCTTTGCCTGCGGTCTGCAAGAAACCACTTTCTTACCTTGGTTTGAAATATACTATCCTAATACGTACAGGATTAATTAAATGACTGTGTCGTCAGTTGGGGCCAAAAAGGTAAAGGAACGTTTGCTAGATCAACAAAAAAACTTAAACGGAAGGCAAAGCGGAAGAACGACAACGACCAGGCGAAATGAACTGCAGCCTAGACAGTTGCGGTATAGTGGAACCAGAAATATAGTGATTTTATGGACTCTGGTCGATAATTTCTTTTATTCACAATCGGTTAGTAACGTACAGCTTTCCTAACCCCTTAAAGGTTAGAAAGTGAGCGATTACTCGTGTACACATCAACCGATCAGTAATGGTGAAAAAAGGAGTCAGTAATGAGTCGGTTAGTAATGAAACCCATAACTGACCTGTGGTGGCGCTACTGTCGCACCAATCGCGAAAATCTCTGTACGTTTTCTGGTATCGAAATTTGCTTTTCTCAGGTAAAAGATTGAGTGTTAATTTGTGTGCGGATTCCCGCAATTCTGGGGAGGGTACACTCTATTTTACTATCGCACACTTTGTTTGTTAAAAAATGTGAGCAAATGTCAATTTGGTTTGACTTTTGTGAACTAAAATTTAATACAATCTCAATCGTGCGCGCCTACTAAGTTTTAATATTTTGCCGAAATAAACGATAATATTACGGAGGTTGGTTTTTATTTATTTTTTATTATTATAATGTTGCTTGTTTTATTAAATGATTGATTGTGAATAAAATAGTATACAAACCTCGGCGAAAGTCCATTCCTGTGTCTCGAGAACTAGTTCACCTCGAAGGCAAGCCTCTCGGTAAACTATTGTTCTCTCGACAGGAATGGAGCACTTTCCTCCTCGGTATGTAATATACTATTAAAGTGCGTCTATCGATATTTTGAAACGACTTTTTAAACACTAGTTAACATTTTGGGTCGTTTATGATGGTCTCATTACTAGGGGATTATTAAACCTACCCTGTAACAAAAACTCTCGATGGTACCTGCGGATTATTGAGGATCGGTTACTCACCACTTTTACGACAATCTTTGTTAGCGGGCAATAAACCACTGAAGGAAGCAAAAGGTCGTTTTAAAATATCGATAGACGCACTTTACAATTTTGGGGTCACTTTTATTACCAACTTGAAGAGAGTTATAAATCTTCTATGACAGATGTTTTTGAGCCGTCTGAAAATGGACCATCGGAGACAAAGGTAGGTAGGGCCCAGTCGCGCGACGAGTGCCAGAAGTTTATTGCCCTCTCAAGTTAATGTACTCCATCCCTCATAAGATCACTATATTTCTGGTTCCACTATAACATGTGGTTAAAGTCCTCTTCAAGAAATAGTTAATTTTGACTTAAATTGTAAATCATTTTACAATAGGACAGCTAACCATCTTATAACTACCATAAATTATTCTATTATACCCTCTAATTTTATTGCCCCTTTGTTGTGCAGTGCCGACTCAAGGAAGGACAAACATCGTAAATATTGCTGTTTGCTGTGTTCTCACACTTATTCTTATTATTATTTTTAAATAATAATTTCGGAATTAGGTACTTAATTTGTTACGCATCGAAAAACGTAACCGAATCTCAACGGCTAACAAAACCACAAAAAAAAACAACTGAAACTGAATAAATTTATAAGTAGTTAAATTATTTAACAGGTAAAATACATGCACAAACGTTAATTAATTTTTTTCTAGTTCCTTTTCGATTTCTTCAAAAAATTCTTCTTCATCCTCATCCTCATCATTTAAATTAATAATTAATTGAGGAACTTCCGTGTTCCGCAAATAACTATTCTCCACGTCGATGACATGGCGTATACAGGCAGACCAAAGAAGAGAATCAATTTCGTCCACAGATTCTCTAGTTGCCCGTATGACCGATTCACCTAAATTAGGTGTGTTATTTACTTTCCTGATTTTATGTTTTAATTGACTCCATACCATTTCGATTGTATTTAACACACACTAGTAATGAGGAAGTCGCAAAACCGTATGTCCGTATTTCGCAGCTAAATCATTGATGAAATAAACTTTATTTGTTCCCTACTTGTAAACATTAGTTTATCAAGTCACTGTACTCACCTTGAAAATGTGTCTTAACTAGCTAGCCAGTAAAATTTTACACCCGTGCTCATATGAGTGATGTGCGTTTCCAAAGCAATACGTGTAAAGCTCATACGATTTTTTTTTCAAATACCGGAATTTTTAATACACTCACCGGCAAAAAAAACGGAACATTAATTAGTCAACAATAAATTATTCCCATAATACCTATTTTGATGTATTTTGACCAGGAGGCGATGACAGCAAACATAACCTTGAACATTAGCGTAGGCTATTTTATTAGCAATTTCGCATAAAAACAAATTTTTAGCTTAAAAACCTTCTTTTCTTAAATTTACTATTTCTATAATAATCAAGCAACCTGGTTAGATTTTTATAACTTTTGTAATTTTTTATTGTTGTTAACTTCGAATTTATATTGCCAGAGCAGTAGCTTTGGTTGAAGACTGTTGTTGTTTCCGTTATGCAGCTAATGCTATTGAGGCTCCTCTTGCTAGTCGTCACCGAGCTGTTAGAAGGTTTCAAAAGACTGATTGAAAAAGAGCAACCACATACCGCGACGATAGATTTTTAAATAATAATGGTGTTCCGCTTTTTCTGCCGGTGAGTGTAGTTTGTAGAACTGTTATTTACAAGTGAGGAACAAATAAAATATTCAAAAATACACGCATGGTAACGAGTATTACTGGCGACAGAGGGATATGACTGGAGAGCCGAAGGCGAGCCAGTCACCTTCTTACCATGCTAGTAATGTTAAATACTATTTCCGATATTATTTTCTTTTATAATTGTAAATAATTCGGGGCGTGTTGCCTTTTCTGGAATTGGAAGTCCCTTTCTTGCCATATAATCAAGCATATCCGTCTTCTTGCTGCTTTTTGTAGAAACTTTATCCAATTGTCGACTATGATAACTAGCATTTACCTTCATTTTCCTCGTTATTATCAAAAATTGTTTCAACGTCGACCATCTCCTCCTCGCAGTTCTCTTCAAAAGGACGCCACATACCTATTTAAACACAGGTTATAAGTTGAAAAATACACTCTTTTTATTGTGGCGAATTCAAAATATTTCTATTCGCAGTGTACGAAAATCAGTCGACAACTGAAGACAAAATTTCTTGAACAAAATGCTTTATGTGTCTGTCACAATAGTGTTAATGGTAATGTTAGTGTTAGCCAGAATGTTAATCTTCAGAACATTGGTGAAACGTTCAACCGTTCACAATAATGGTGATGGTGATGTTAATGTTAGAAACGATGTTAATGTATCTGTTACAATAGTGTTAATGTTAATGTTAGTGTTAGCCAGAATGTTAATCTTCAGAACATTGGTGAAACGTTCAACCGTGCACAATAATGGAGATGGTAATGTTAATGTTAGAAACGATGTTAAGAGATCCAGAAAATGTCTGGTTCTTTAACATCTACCAATCACCATCGAGAATTTCACGCACGCGCAGGCGCAGTGACAGTTCACACCACGTTGAGAGCTGTAAGAGTAACATTATTGTGAACACTGGACTACTAACATCACCATTGCTATCTCCACTAACATAACATTACCACTAACATTAACACTATTGTGACAGACCCATTAGGTAGACTTTCTCTAAGTAGGGGTTGCTAAATATACCTGATGCTTACCCTTCCTTGAGTCGGCACTGCACGACAAAGGGACAATAAAATTAGACATTATTTATGGTTGTTATAAGACGCTTGGCTCTCCTATTGTAAAATGATTTACAATTTAAGTCAGAATTGACTATTTCTAGACCAAGACTTTACTGGTTACTGTCGGCCTAAACGTAAGCGAGCGTTCGCCGAGTTGGTTATTTTTAAGGTACCTATTCGAGTAACGATGGCGTATTCCCAAGCATTAGTTTAACATTCGATCATATATACTACGTGGATGCCTAATACCTTGTCTACCTCGTGTTCCAAAAAAAGCGACACAATGTGTACCGGAATGTTGCATTCTACGCAGGCGCATGTATTCAGTCAATCACAATCACAGACTTACAGATGTCAATTGTCAAAGCGTTGGCCATTGATCATGCGCAGAGCGAACTTGTGCAAGTTGTGTAGCTATTTCTCTTAGACTTATGGGTTTGTGTCTATTTATCTCTTTTCAATTTTTTGGAACATCAAATGTGTCTCACCAACTCGTTGCATTACGCATCCACGTAGTATATATGATCGAAGAGTGGAACCAATTATTCGTAAAAATTGAAAAATAAACGGAAAGGGATTTTCGAACCGTAACAGATGTGTATTCCAATTATGTACATTAGTATATTTCAAACCAAGGTAAGAAAGTGCTTTCTTGCAGACCGCAGGTAAAGATTATAAACCGAGCCGTAGGCGAGGTTTGTAAGTGCCTAAGGTCTGCAAGGGCACTTTCTTAACAAGGTTTGAATACTATTTTTTTCCCTACCGGCACAACTTCGTTGAAAAAAGTCAAAAAAAGATGGTTATATTCCTGGTTATTTGTTTAATTAACTTGTCATCGCATTTGAAGATTTGACGTTTGTTCGAAAATTTGAAATAAACAGGGTAAAGTAATCTACCTACCTAGCTTATCTGTTTATTTTCCAGATTATATGATTGATCTACCAACTTGCTTTATTGAATTGGCTTTCATTTATCAGTAACTTATTTCACTTTTGACACTTTTGACATTTGTATTTTGGTACAGTTTTACCATAAACATTTCATGATTAACTTTCTTACCTTAGCGAGAAAGTTGAATTTTCTCACCTCAAATGAGGTATCCACAACCTACATTTCTAACCGATAGGGAAAAAAATTGTTTTCTGGTAAATAAAAAAAAAACATCGTTTATCTTGGATCAAAGTACATAACACACCTTTTAACTATCTTGTCGACCTTAGAACAAATGACATAATTGCACAGTTGCAATTCTACTAAGAACTACGTAATTCTGACAGTGACGTAGTAATTATTATTGACCTTCAGGAATATTTCACCTTCCCATCGATTTGTTAGTAGGTGCAATTTTTACAGTGGAAACAAAGTGTTTATTTGAGGCGATCTTCAAAATGGTTCATTTCTGTAAAAGTTCAAAATGTTTGGTGGGCAAAACAGCTATTGTCACAGGAGCTAACACCGGTAGATACATGGTATTCAATGTTTTTTTCTTAATAATCAAAAATAATCCCTAGGAATTGGATATGTAACTGCTTTAGATTTCGCCAAGCGGGGTTGTCGTGTCATTTTGGCTTGCAGAAATCGAGATAGAGCCAATGACGCTAAAAATAAAATTGTATCTTTGACTGGTAACGAGAATGTCGTTGTTAAACTAATCGATATGGAATCGCTCGCGTCTGTTAGAGAGTTTGCTAAAGATATCAACACCACCGAAAGCAGACTCGACATTTTAGTGAACAATGCAGGAGCGGCTGATTTACCAGATAAGACAACTGAGGACGGGCTTCAGGTGGAAATGGCGATCAATTATTTTTCGCCTTTTCTTCTTACAAACCTCTTACTAAGTACTCGTGCCACTTGTAACTAAAAATTGTCGTTAATAGTGATTTTTCAATAGATCTTCTCAAAGCTAGTGCCCCAAGTCGCGTGGTTAATGTTTCTTCAGCCCTCGCAAAGCTTATACGAAGTCTAAATTTGGACGAATTAAATAAATTCGACGGCGACTGGAATCTCTACAACAAAAGTAAATTGTGCAATATTTATTTCACCCAAGAGTTAGCGAGAAGATTGGAAGGAACAGGTGTAACAACTTACTCACTTCATCCAGGAGCGGTTCACACCGATTTTCAGCGATTTTCCTCTTTTCTTAATTACGTGGCTTCGAAGTGTTTTAAAGTATGAGTAAATTTTATTATTTATTATGAGTATTCAATAACTCGATTTTCAGACCCCTGAAGAAGGTGCACAAACTTCGATTTATTTGTCAGTGGAAGATGGTATCGAACAGTACAATGGACAACACTTTGAAGATTGTAAACCTGTAAAGCCGTATTGTGCTGCAAGAGATGAAAATACAGCGAAGAAGTTGTGGGAAATATCCGAACAGTTGGTTGGATTGAAGTTGAAGTAAATAATTTTAAGTCAAGGTGAACAAGGTTCTAGTGTGCTCAGTAATTGTTACTGTTCTGTTGTGGGATTTGTTAATTATTCACTTGTAGGTTAGGAATAGGGTATAAAGTGTTAACTCTACAACTACTCTGTTTAAATTAGTACTAGTTTATACATATTATTGATATTACAAGAAATATTTACATTTATACCATATGGTATAGGCAACATCTTATACAAATGTACTGTGCGATCAACAATTAGGTTGATAAGGGGCGGCTATGACTTTGACAGTGTCAGATTTTTCGTATCTTTGCTAACTCAGCTAATAAACGTCATACAACTGTCACTATTAATCAAATTTTAAAGCAAAATGGTTAGAACATAAAAGATTCATCATTGAATCTTACTTTCGTAATCGAATTTTCAGTAGGTAACACAGAATGGACACGCAGCGCTGTTGCCTGTTTGACCGAGTTTCGGCAAAATTTTCCAAAATTAAATTGAAACAGGTATATGCAACTAAAAATACTTCCATGCATTCTAGAGCTTCTGAACCTCAGAAGATTTGGACTGATTTGGACCATGGCCAACTGTATCAAAACGCTAAGCTATATGGCCGTCCCACTCCACAAGCAGTTCCAAAGATGTTCAGGTGAATTTGATTTCTGCAGTACAAATTTCTGATTTACAATAAAATATGCTACAAATTAAAAAATCAGTGTACAGTTAATTTCAAAATTATCGAGGACCTACACCTCAAAAATCAAGAAGTCGATTTATTACAGTTTTTTCCACATGTAAACATGCCTTTTTGAAATTTGAGCGTCATATTTTTTATATAGGTTAGGTGACTTTGACAACATAAAATGTCGCTGATATTTTAGAACACCATAATAGTGTCTGTTTTATCCTCTGCACGATGCTCTTCGCGATGTTATAATACTGAGCTATCTCTGGATCGACCATCTTTCTTCTAATTTGGAAAGAATGAGCATTTTCGGGTTTTCGGTTAGATTAGGCATTTGGTTTGTCAAAATTGTCATTGATCATTGAGAAAAAATGTAAGTGCAATTCACACTGTAGAAAATTAGGTGGACTCTATAATTTTGAAATTAACTGTACTTTTCCATCAAATATACTGTTACCTTAAAAAAAAAATGCAAGTATATTGTCAATGATTCGATCATCGTGCGCACGACGTTTTCCGCCAAAAATAATAAAAACCCGAATTGAGAGGGGCGAAACTATAAAAAAACAGGAGAGAGTGCGGGGAGGGGCTTTTGGTCTTTGGTCAGGGAGGTCAGATCGGTGCGGGACTGTGAAAGGGGCTGAAACGACGAGTGGTTGAACGGCGAAAAAAAGGGTGTGGAGACGTCGAGGGTCCGAAGAGGGTGAGGTTGGAAGAAGAGTCCAGGAAGTCCAAACCCAGACGCCGAGGAGCGGATTAACGGATCCCGACAGAAGGTTCGCGAAGAACCAAACGCCGGAGTGCGGAGTCAAATTCCACGCCCGGATTTCGTCGTCCACCGTGGGCCCGAGGAAGTCTCCGAGGAACGTCCAGGTCTCCAGAGACGTCGACCGTCCCGTGACGATCAATGCCAGGGTGATAGAAAAAAATTTTAGTTTTCGCGAAGCCAGCGCGTCGTTTTAGGCAGAACGTTTTTTTTTTCTTCGGATTTGAGGTATCGGTCTGCTGGTGACCTGCATGCAAACGGCCGGTCAGAGCGATAACAGTTTTTTTTTTTGTAAGAGTTTCTGTTTATTTTATTTCTTTATCTTTTGTGTCCTCGTCCGCCGTGCGACTTCCTTTTCTATTTTGAATTTACCTTTTTTTTGGGAAACGAGGTGAGGCCCGAGGGAACGGTCCCACCGATCGTGGGCGGCGTAGAAGAATAACGTCGAGGTCGATATCGGGCTTCGCTTTCGGCTCTCCCCTCTTTTTTTTTAATTTAGTTTTTGAATTCAATTTACTAGACAATTGCCTAGTGGCAAAATCGGCACTGCCCTTATTCGCAACAATCGTTATTTTTTCAAATATACCTACTCGTACCTAATTACGTGAGTCAAATTCGGAAAATCTAATTTGTGTCTTGGTGAAGTGTTTTGACGAATTTACTGTTGGGTAATTCTTCTAATCCAAGAAGACAGTTTTGTTACCTTTTCGAAAATGTTTAGATCTTTTGGAGAAGTCTGCGCGTCATCAACTCAACGGGTCTTCAAGCGCTGCGAGGTTCGTTCGAAAATTGAACCTCGACGAATTAAATAAATACGACAGCAACTGGATTCTCTACGGCAAGACCAAGTTGTGGAACATTTATTAAAGACAAAGTCCTAATAAATTTGATACAACTAAACTACTAGTAAGGCCCCTTCAGCACACATCATTTTTTTTAAAGATCCTACCTTGTTTTTAAAGCATATTAAAAAGCTTTCGGAATCACCCTGTTTTTCTATTGGGCCACTTCAGCACACATATGAATACGATTTCTGTCACACAAATTCACCTTTGAAAACACCTAAAATTCGCTTTTTTGTCCGTTTTTTGTTGGGCCACGTCAGCACAAAAATGAATACGGTTTCGTCCAAACAAATTCGGAAAGGTCCTCATGAGCGAAGTGAATGTGTATTTATGTAAGTACAAAAAAAATTAGAAAAAATATTAAAAATCTTCTGTAGCTGATGGATCATCGAATCGAAGGAGTTATTAACTCCTCCAGTGCCGCTTCTACCAGAGTCAGAGTCAGCAGATGACCAAGTGCCGCAAAAGAAAAAGTCAGAAATTTTTTTTATTTTATTTATTTATTTAAAATAAACTAAGCAAGAATGAATAGGGAATTTTTCCATTTTTGAATTTTTTATATTTACAGTTTAAAATTTGTATTGAAATATGTTAGAAATATCTGTATATGCACATTAAATGTAACGTTTCAAGTACTGTCACATTTCAAATTTATCTAGTGGGAGGATTGGGGCAATTTCCAAGAAAAATTGTGGAATTCCCTATTCATTTTTGCCTAGTTTAATAATGTCTGGTCTGTTATGCTTAATGTGAATGTCAGTTAAAACTGTGCGATCAAAATATAATTTGTAATTGTCATTTTCCAAACAACTTTCTGGTTTATAAATGTAATGTGGTTGTGTATCCTTTAATATTATTATTATTAATTGGAGGAATAGAGGCATTAGCCTGTTTTATTCCCAGAAATTAACTTAGCAAGCTTTAGTGTAGGATTTCCAACAGATGTATTTCACTGTCTGCTTCGTTCGAGTCGCGGCCGGGCCGCCTATAAGCACTACTTACTTGTAATTATGGCTATGAATTTCCAGAGGATATTTTTGTAATTTATTTTTAAAAACAACTACACTGTTTGATTCAACTATGTCATTGTTTAAGCTGTTCAGAAAGACACGAATGGGTAAAAAATGTTCTCTGCATTTGGTTTTATGTTGCATTTTTATTGTTGTTTTTTGTTGTAAAAATTGTTTTTTTACTAGAAATTTTAACTTAACTACTCTTTATACAGGGTGTTTTCGAAGTTGAGGGGTTCCTTGTAACACGAGATACTATACATTATTCTTAAGAATTTTAGCCTAAATCTTCTTAGTAAAATGTTTGTATTAAGGGAGATAATTGATTGTATATTTTTATTGTTTTCTAAAATTTTGAGTCCGGTCCTGTCTATTTCTCCGCTGTCCTAGATTAATAACTGACGTGGCCCAGGATGGTGTCTTTCTGGAAATCGCTCTGCGTACTCTCTAGACGCCGCAGCTGCATTCTGATAACGTGATAACATTGCCCCTACATTAGCAACATATCTGTGAGCTCATTATTTTCGTAATGATAAAGCCATTCCGACTAATTAGATGACAACTCTGACAGTATTTTTGATTAACGTCCATGCTCATTTGATTTTTTTTTGTCAATTCTAATTTCTAACAAATCAGCGCAAATTTGAGCAGGACCGGTTTCAGAAATTTCAAAAAAATTAATTTATTTTATCTTCATTGCCGTACACATTTTACTAAGGTGACTTTGGCTAAAACTCTTTAGAACAACGCATACTATCACAGGTTAAAAGGAACACCTCAACTTCGAAAACACGCTGTATTTCAGTTGCCATATAAAAAAAATCTTTGAAATAAACTACTCAAAACGAATAAGGAAACACTTCTGCAGATGCCTTTATTTTGTGCAATATTTTACGAAACAAATTATAATTTTAGCACCAATATAGAGATACTCAAGAGTCACTCGCTGCAAAGGTAGCCACTCTTTTCGCTTGTTTTTGTTGTCAAATAAACAAAAAAACAACAAAACGCCGTAACATTAAATTCAACACAAATAGCTATTTATGTAACCAGTTAGGAAATGCGTTATTTTGTGTAACGAGTGGAATATTTGCGGGACGAGCGCAGCGAGATCCCGCAAAATCACACGAGTTACACAAAATTGCATTTCCTAAAGTGTTACATACAAGATTTTTTCTAATTTTGACAAAAAAAAGTTTCTTCAAACGTTAAACGAAGTAATGAATTTCATTAATAATAAATTATTATTGTGTTAAAATATCAAGTAGGTAAGTAGGCACGGTTATTTTGCTTAAAAACAAAAAATATGACAGTGTCAAATTGATGATACAATACATTTTTTACAACGTCAAGTCTGAAAATGACATTTCCATCACTCAATTTAGAGATGAAAGTAGGCGTTTGCATCACATGTGAGGAAAGTAAATCACTTCCCTCACTAGTGGGGAAAGTAAAAAAAAAATTGATCCCCATTTAGGTATGTACGTACTTTCTTTAAAATAACGTTCAAATATACATATATATACATTTGTAAGAATTCTTTATTAACAATTAGCACTTACAAAGATACTTAACTTTTTTATCAGTATTATAGAAATTAAATGTACAATTTTTTACACGAATTAAAACTCCAAATGTTCCTGATTTTTTTTTCTAAATAACGTGTCGGTACAGAGCTTGACGTTGACGCCAAACTAGCGCTTCTTACTACTTGTCTCCATCTCAGTAACGCATTGTATTCCTTTCCGTAGCGTGCTCGAGATTTTATAGGTAATAATTCCAAAGATACCTACAGGTCGACCAGAACAGCTTGGCGAGTGACGCAGTGGACTGAAATCCCTCCCATTAGCGGAGCGCACTTGTCTGTTGGGTCTGGAAGTGTTTAGATCGTGTACTAACGGGCGAAAATCAGCGCTTCAAGCTTCAAAACTGTAGGGGAAAGAGTTAAGAATATTTATTAAGAAAAGCGGGTACGTCTTGTAGCTTCAAGGGAACAGCATGTCCGGGCTGTTTTGAGCAGATTTGCTTCATTGAGTGTACCGTACGTACAACCATAGCCATATCCTTGTCTTACAGAGACTCGCTCGTTTCCTCTTGTGCGCATCTCATACGCCAAGCTATTCTGGTCAAGCCACAGTAGATTTACTCATTCAGTAGGGACAGCTAGGGTCGGCACCTTTGAAGTTTCGTCAGCCAGATTTTTTAATAACATGGCGGTATTGGCGGTCCTTGCTAGAAAATGCCATAGATGGCAACACCATCGTTCGCGGCAATTTCATTCATTGCACTCAGCCAGACTTGAGTTCTGAGAGAAAACGCCATATGCATTGAGTTGGTGAACGACAAAGATGGACAATTGGAAAGATGCAAAAGTGCGCTACGGAGATTTTTCTATTTCTATGCGTCCGTTTTCACCATCGGTTCTACATGGTTGGTTTGCGGCAAATAGAAAGGAACTTAAGAAACGGAAAGAAATTTTCTTTCTATCAAGATACATGGTTCCAGTACTGATGGTGTTTTTTTTTTTTAATTTGGCGTCGAAGTTGTTGTTGGAGAGGCGGTTGAGTCCGCACCACTCATGTAAAGGCGTAAGATTTAAACAGCTGATCCGTGATCCGTATAGCGCATTCACAATCGACTAACTTCGACGCCAAATTTTAAAAAACACCCGTTGTAATGTAGAAATCAGGGCGTGAAGGCGCCAAAAACAGCAGCGCCACGCTACGAGCATCTTGTAAAGGACCGCCGCTGCGAAGACATGCGTATTCGAATTTGGCGATAACCGAAACAGCTCCGTGTCCCTACTGAATGAGTAAATCTACTGTGGTCAAGCTGTACTTCGCTGCTTCTTTAATTTCTGGATTTGGTAAATTTACAACACTATCTTCTACTTCCATCACTATTTGTTTAGTAAATTCTGAGTAATTTTCAAGTTTTGGTAAAAACACGACTTGACATTCATTAATTAAATTTTATTGTTTACTGTGAGCATGGAAACGTGATTTTCAAATTTTACTTCTATATTGATTTGCATAAAATAATAAATTGATAATACCTATGCAAGATAAACCGAAAGCTCTTGACGTTGGAAAAAATAGTATGTTATATACGTGAGGAAAGGTCCATTGCTAAACTTGAATGATTAGATCAACTCGCTATCGCTCGTGATCCAATTGTCATTCTCGTTTAGCAATGCATCCCTTTCCTCACTTATATAACAATATACTATTTCCTAACCAGTTAGGAAAGATTTTACTTTTCGTAACCAGTTACGAAAAGTGTGACGTTTCCCAACGTCAATTAATTTTGAAAAGTGTCACTTTATATGTCAAAATTAGAAAAACGTTATTCTATACTTTTGAGCGGTAATTTTATGGTGAAAACATAACTATGGATGTGCTGGGCAGAAGGAGACAACCAAGGGTATATCTTAATAAAATTCAGATAGCTAGAGCAGTAACATTAATTGAAGAAGGTCATTCAAGAAGACGTGTTGCTCAAATGATGAATGTGAGTCATTCTGCAATATCTAGAGCATGGATTAGACATTTGGCTTATGGTATTGTACAACGATGTCCTTACCCACAACGACAAAGGTCTACTACTCCTCGAGAAAATCGTTTACTGACCCGTTGGCCACTTCAGGAACGTAGAATTAGTGCCCGCGCTCTACAAAATCGACTCGTGGCAAGTACTGGAACCAGAATTTCTGACCAAACTGTTCGAAATAGGCTGCACGCAACTCAGTTCCGTGCAAGGAAACAAGCAAAAGTACCTCGTTTAACTCCAGTCCATAGAAGAATCCGAAGAAACTTTGCGCAATTGCATCGCGACTGGACTCCAGAACAATGGAGTAATGTTTTGTTTACGGACGAGTCCAGATTTTGTCTAGACCATAACGATGGACGAATTCGAGTGTGGAGATGCCCAGGTGAACGTTACATAGACTCCACCGTACAAGAAATTGTTGCTTTCGGTGGAGGGTCGATTATGGTATGGGGTGGAATAACTTTAACTGGTCGCACCGAGCTAGTGGTTCTTCGAGGAGGATCTTTAACAGTTGTACGGTATCTCAGAGACATTGTCATTGTAGAACCACATGTCGTTCCATTTGCTGAGAATATGGGACGTGATTTCATTTTACAGCAAGACAACGCCAGACCTCACATAGCGGGCATAGTTAGAAATTGTTTCAACGACCACAATATTGAAGTGATGGAATGGCCGGCAAACAGTCCAGATCTTAATCCCATCGAACATCTATGGGACACATTGAACAAACGAATACGGGAACACCAACCCATACGAAACCTCCAACATGTTGAAGAACTTCTTCTTCAAGAATGGGAACTACTACCCCAGGAGGCGATTTCAAATTTGATTGGGAGTATGCCCCGTCGTTGTCCTGAATTAATCCGGGTCAGAGGAGGTCATACCAGTTATTAATTTCTTTCTTTTTAACAATTTAAATTTTTTTATTATCAAACAATTTGTAAGTACCTACTTTTAAATGTTTGGATTTAATTTTTTTCTTAAAAACTTATTCAAAACATTTGGAATGTTTATTATTTAAAGAGTAATTCTTTCTAAAACAAATAAAAACAATTTTTTCAAAAAAACTCCATTTTTATAAGTGTCTCCTTATTCATTTTGAGTAGTTTAAATATCGTGGAAAACGGATTTTTTTCCATAAATAGCAAATTATTGTTTAAACAATATAAATATTTACGTGCCCCAACCAAAATGTTTCTGATTTCAAATAATATATAAATACATATACACGCAACATGCGAATGGTATTGCGGATATCCTTCGATCATACAAAGTGTCTATAAAAGAACATATATCAAGAGTCCTGTGGAATTATGCGGGTCTATGTTTTTTTTGACCGAACTACGTCGAGTTGTTGAAGCTGACAAATTAGATGTCAAATGACAAATGTCAAGTTATTAAT
The DNA here is from genome assembly GCF_963966145.1 of Tenebrio molitor. Taxonomy (NCBI): domain Eukaryota; kingdom Metazoa; phylum Arthropoda; class Insecta; order Coleoptera; family Tenebrionidae; genus Tenebrio; species Tenebrio molitor. Next base: position 16,077,779 of record NC_091051.1, on the reverse strand, counting down.
AATTAAATCTTAGCGTCAGTTTGTGAGTTTGGTGTCTTAGTTGTTTTGCTTGTGATTTTCTTCAAGAGTCTTTATCAAGAGTAAAACGTTTTTCCGCATAAGTGTGAACTGTGAATACCAAAAACAAGTTAGGAAGTAGCGAAGGTAAGACATTTATTTTCGTATGTTTACAGTAAGTAATAAGCAATCTTTTTAGTAAACCGCAATGGTTTTAACGCTAGAGCAAAATACCTTCATTGTGATGTCGTATTACCGAAATGGTACCGTGCAGAATGGAGAGTGGGTTTATTCTATAGACGCTTGCAAGGAACAATTTTTCGCAAAATTTCCAAATGACAACATCGATTGTGGATAAATTTGTGGCAACTGTTGAAAAAGGTAAAAGTGTAGGAAGAGCGCCAGTGAATGAAGAAATTGTTGAAGATTTACTCCAACGAATGGAACAAAAGCTCAAAAAAAATCCCTCAGGAAGTTATCACTTCAGGCTGATGTACCGTTAGAAAAACCTGAACTTCTATTCACACAAAATCACAACACTTGAAGAACTTCGACCAGGTGGTTCTCAGAGGCGCTTAGAATACTGCAATTGGTTTTTGAATAATTTGAATGATGACAGGTTCCTAATAATGAATTTGAATTAAACAATTTAATTTTTTAACTTTGCTTGCAGATTATTATTAGACATCAGTTTTTTTTTTGACGAACCACAAAACTATAGAATATGGAGTTCAGAAAATACACATGCATTTGTAGAAACCCAATTGCATCCTCTAAAGGTTGGAGTATGGATTGCTGCCTCACGAAGGCGTTTAATTGCTTTTATTGTAAAAATCAAAGAACCTGTCATTAATGAAGTTACATAACCTCTGTTTTTCTATTTGGTACCACAATATGCTACAGCGTGATCAACAAGGACTGAAGCTGTTGGCAGCAAATGACAGCAAAATATTCCCAAAATATGAAATTTTTTTGTGCGTCAGTGTTGGCACCCGCTGCAAGTTGTGAATGTCCAAAAATTTAGGTTATGTTACGAGTTGGTAGTTTTAAAACACGATACGTACAAAACGACCAAAAACAGTATAAAATGTAATTAGCGGTACTTAATAATGGCCCACTGTTTCGATATTCATAAAAGCGACAGGCCGTGCCCGCATGCCCCTCCTGAGAAACAGAAACATGTTTTATGCGTTATTATTTTCGAGTTGAAAGTCTGCGGGATGCAGGGATTAGATCCGGGAAAATTTGTAAGGTTGGAACTTTAATTTCTTCTTTAAAATGGTTAGGCAACTTCCATATGACAAGCCTGTAAAGTAAGGAAAAGGAATGACGTGATTTTTAATGGTAAGGATTATTAGGCCCTGCATTAAACGTGCCCAACAAAGAACTTTGGATGCGTGTGTTTTACATAAGAATCACGCCTGTTTGGAGTGAAAGCTTTCGCACTGACTTTTGAGGGTTTTGTTCCATTCTACCTCGAACATTCTCAACTACATCTTCTGCCAGTAGGTTTTGCCTTTTTCACATCACCTGTTTGTAGGTAACGTTGCACCAATCTCGTGCAATGCTGCTTAAACGCGACTAAGCTACCGCGCCGCCCAAAGTACCAACTGGCTCAGGGAACATTTGTTAAAATTGGTGCAATGTATCGTCCGTGCACCGTGGAATACTGCCAACCGTTAGCAGCATCAAAATTTCCAGTCCGAAAGTACGCCATACCAATAAAAATGTCTTGCTCTAGTGTAAAAACCATTTTCATTAATAAATTGATACAAAAATGACACTTGATTTTGAAGTTTAAATTTGCCCGTCAAAATTGACAACTGAAAATGTAATGCTACCAACTTCACTGAAATTTTCATCATGTTGTCATTGTTGCCAACAGCTTCAGTCCTTGTTGATCACTCTGTACAAAGCGGCAAAAATCAAATATATTCGAGTTCCACAGAACTCTTGATATATTATGTTCTTTTATAGACATTCTGTATATACTACGTGGATGCGTAATGCAACGAGTTGGTGAGACACATTTGATGTTCCAAATAATTGAAAAGAGATAAATAGACACAAACGTATTAGTCTAAGAGAAATAGCTACACAACTCGCACAGCTTCGCTCTACGCATGATCAATGGCCAACGCTTTGACAATTGACATCTGTGAATCTGTGAGGGTCTGTATTCTGTGGTCTGTGCACAAATCAGCAACTGTGAGTGGTCTGTGGGTCTGTGAGTCCTCTGTGAATCTGTGATTGTGATTGACATTATCAGTTCTTGTTTTTCTTTTGTTTTTCTCTCGTTTTTGTGAAAACTGAAAAATGAAGTTTTGTTACGTGTGTAAAAATAAAGATAATAAATGCTCGTACCATCAGTAAGTATATTTGTCATAAATTATTACCTATTTAATATTAAAAACATTTAAGGTTTCCTTCAAATCCAAACATTCGAAATGGATGGTTGAAAGCATGCCGACTTAAGGAAAATGATATTTTCAAGTACACTCAGATTTGTAGCAAACATTTTGCTGCAACATGTTTTGCAGAGACTCCATTTGGACGCTCAAGATTAATCAAAGGAAGTATTTCTACATTGTATCTGGTAAAATTATCTACAAAAAGGTAGGTTGCTGTTTTATGAAAAGTGTCCATTATTTGTAACTTACATTGTAGTGGAAGTGTTTATGCATCAATTCCTAATGAAAAGTCCGCATCAGCTTCGACAAATGTGGAAGTTACTGCATCCTCTGTGAGTGCTTCATCTGTTAACATTGACACACCTAGAGAAAATGTTAGCCCTTTGAAATTACCAATTAATGAACCTTCCATAGTCGGCAAGTATTATTGATTTGCAATAATATACATATTTATATGTATATGGTATATATGCCTAAAATGTTATTTTTAATACAGCACGTCAGACATCATTATCTGCATTGCCCTCTACACCAAGAAGGTCCAAATTGCAGAAAAATTTTAATAGTCCTCGAAGTGCTAAACTGTGACTACATCAGAGAAAAGTTTATTAGATTAAGAAAGGAAATGAAGAAAATAAAGAGGCAAAATGTAGCACTTAGGCGGAAAGTAACATCATTGCAAGAATTAGTTGTGCATTTGAAAGAAAAAAACATGTTGTCGGAAAATGCAGAAATGACTTTATTGGTATAATACATAAATACATTGTGATCAACAATGACTGAGTCTGTTGCTAATGAAACAATTGAAAAGTACTGCTGTTTTTTGTCTTGTAATTGGCACTGACCAGATTTTTTAACTTGAGACGACATTAAAAACATTTTTGGTTATGCTGGTTATGTTTATGCTATTACAAAAATGAACCTTTGTTGGTAAATTTCAAATTTTTCCAAATTGCATTGTTACCAACAAACTCAGTCATTCTTGACCACACCGTATAAATTGTTGCAATTTTTACATATACAGGTGGTCCAACACTTACCATTTTTGCGATTTAGCGGTTTCTAATTATCGAAAAAATTGTACGCTTGGCTAGGAAGTTATAAGCATGTCCCATTATTTTATTTATTATCAATTGGGTTTCGCGTCAAGAGGCGATAAAGTGAAATTAATCAAAATTCAAAAAAAATTTTTTTTAATATAAATAGGTTCAAACTAATACAGAAAACAGAAATTTGAAAATAAAAAAAATTAAAACGCATCACATTGCCGATTTATTTGCAATTAAAGAAGGTGCCGCATAACTGACAGGAATTTATGACGCAGTTACACTAAGTGCCTAATCACAAACCAAACCAGAAGTAAGATTTACAATACTCCATCGCCAAACTGCAGGTACTTACCCTGTCAGGGCCGAACTCGACTATTTTACGCCTAGCAATTTCGGCAAACATTCTGAAGAAATTTTCAAATAAATTACGTAATGAAGTTGAAATTATTCAATATTCAGTTTTCTAAAATGTCTATTTTTCATTTAAAGAAAAATCCTTTACTTGCTGCGAATCGTTTCTATCATAAACTGGAATTTCACCAGTACTGACCTGAAAAATGGTTTCGGGGGAGCCGACAGCCCTGCGTCAAAAAGATTTATTGGGGGGCCATCACATTACGAGCTGTCCTATTCAGCTCTACCATAAACGGTCTTGGATTCCAGCTTTCTTTAACTTGATATTTGATCGCAATTTTCACTATTACCTAATTATAATTCAAAGTCGGAAGTGGATCAATCAAAAAGGTGAGGAGTTCTGTAACTAGTAGACCAATTTGATATTAAATCGCTATAAAGTTAGCTCCATCACAAAAATTTAATTGGAAAAAATTGATCATGCTCAATCATAGAATATTAATTGTAGATTGTGCCTACCGAGTTTCAGAATTTTTGGACAATTATTAAACGTGTAATGGCAAAAATGGTAAGTGTTGGACCACCTGTATACTGTTTAACAGCAAGGAGCCTCTGATTCAATGGCAGCAATGGTGCAACGGATGTTGAAAGGCAAAAAGAGAGAGAAATATTCGCCAAGTCTCAGAGCTTTTGCGATTACGTTACATTTTTATAGTCCAAAGGCTTATCGATATGTGCGGAATGCATTGCAAGAGCCTACCACGCCCCAGTACCATCCAAAAGTGGTACTTGACAGTTAACGCTGGACCAGGCTTCACTCAAGAAGCATTTGACGCTCTCAAAAATAAAGCTGACAGAAATCCGATCGTAAATTTAACTGTTGATGAAATGGCTATACGAGAGCACCTGCATTGGAGTGGAAAACGATTTTGTGGCTATGTGGACATGGGAATGAGTTCTGAAGATGCCAATTTTGATAATTCAGCCTACTCAGCCCAGGATTTCATTTGAACACTCGATACTAAGACTTGGCGCGACCTTGAAATACAACAAGAGAAAAAAAAGGCATTTGCACAAGGTTTGAATGGTGGGACACGATATAGGAGGACGCCCTGAGGCTGTCTAGCCAGAAAAAACGCGAAAATTCCAGAAGTAGTTAAAGTGAATTATTACCAAAATTACTGTGGGTAACCTACTTTGTGTTGAATAGAAACTACGTTCGCCGGGTTTTTCCTAATTAGGATTTTTTCAAGTACGGTCCTTGCTTCAAACTTTAAAGCGAACCCTCACAGTTTGGTGATTTATGGCTATGGTTACTGCTTATTGTTAACACAATTGTGGGTATTTGGCTTAGGTTTATTGGGTGTCCGAATATTGTGTCCGCCACAGTATTTGTATGGCAGTTCTGGGTAAATTCTTATTAACTAAATTAATGACGAAATTGACAACAATGCGAATATTTAAAAACGAGACGTCATATGACAGGACCTGACGCCAATCTAACAAAAAAATATCGGGGCCTCCTGCGTGTTTAAAATAATCGTGAACGGCATATGATTGAAGCGCATATCGCTAAGCGACCGTTCACAATACCATTCGCATTTTGCTGATTTGCGCACACGCAACTTTGCGAATGACTTCAAATAAAGCCCCCCCTGGTACGTATTTTAGTTTCATCATAAACTCGACCACGGCTTCCTAGATTAATAAGAGTCGAAGCCTCTAATACGGCTGGTCGAGTTCATCAGTTGCAGGCATTTTTTCTGTTCCTGAGAGGGCGCCACTATACATTTGTGTATTTGGCTGCTTAACCGCGTACAAATCTCATTTTAAAAAGAATCGTAATTTGTATGTTACATACACTACTTCAAAAAGTAGATTATTGATAGAAAAAAAAACATTAATACGATTTTTCATTCGTTTAATTTAAAAAATATTCGTTTTTTGGTAGAGGGCGCTACTATACTTTTGGCTTTTGAAGGAACAGACAGTTCAAGGAACTCGACCAGCCGTATTAAAGGCTTCGACTCTTATTAATCTAGGAAGCCGTGAACTCGACCTACTCAAAATAAAACAACTTTTGAAAGTAAAGATTTTTTATTTTTGTACTTATTTTTATAAACTCATTATTTTTCATGCTTCGACAGGTTCATGTTCAGACCTAGGTAAAATATGTTAATTGGAATTTCCAATCGACATACTTCCACCTGGAACCTCCGCCCATGAACGTCTCAAAAGCAAGGTGTTCAAATAAAAAAAAATTCAAACAAAAAATAAAAAACTTGGAATATCCGGGACATTCTTATTTTTAGAGGCCTGCTTCGGCGGGCCTTTGTCCCGACACAGGCCGGTGATTCTTTGCCAGATAGTCGGCAAATTCCTGATATGGAGTCTTCGAGAGAGGCATCTCCTTCCACAGATCAGGTGTCAAATACGCATAGGTCTTAGCTATGGCGGCGTAAGTTGCTTTAGCAAAGTTACCAAGCGTACCGGTCGAGCCCCTTGCCGAAGTGTAACAATCTTCGATACCAGCCATTTGTAACAATTTTTTAGGTACTGGAGCTGACACTATTCCAGTACCACGAGGAGCCGGAATCAAACGGACAGTAACTGAACCGCATTTTCCAGTCACCTAGAAAAAAATCACAAATTAAAATCTGAACCACATCGAAAACATCATTATGGAGTTATAGTGAATTTCAGTCATTCTGACCATCATGGAGCAGAGCCCTCTGGTGGAAACCGCGAAAGGATAAACCTTATTCATCATTGAAAAAAAAACTACCAACGAATAAACAAATAAGTAGTCACGACTTACCTTGCATGGTACAGTGTGAGGTTTACCAATTTTGTTGCCCCAGTATCCCCGGCGTACTGGCACGACGGACAACTTGGCTAGTATGATCGCCCCTCTAATGGCGGTGGCGACTTCTTTGCTGCATTTCACGCCTAGACCAATATGCCCATTGCTGTCACCAATAGCGACGAAAGCCTTGAAACGCGTACGCTGTCCGGCACGTGTTTGTTTCTGGACTGGCATGATTTTCAACACCTGCAAAAATAACTCGTATTAAACCTCACGCCTTTTACCATCACTCAACAAGATATATTTTTGAAAAGTCAGGATTCTTAGCCTTCATAGAGCTGGGCTCTCTGGTGGAAACCGCGAAAGAATAAACTTGTTCATCATGTAGTACAAAATAAGTCCAGAGAGTCAAAAATCAAACTTACCTCGTCTTTTAAGGAGGGTCCAATGAAGAAGTCGATGATTTCAAACTCCTTGATGGGAAGCGAGAAAAGATAGATTTCTTCAAGTGATCGGATTTTTCCGTCGCGAACAAGGCGTCCTAGTTTTGTAACAGGGATCCATTCCTTCTGATCTTCTTTGCCGCGGCCACGGCCTCTGCCGCGTCCGCGACCTCGACCACGTGGTCCGCCTCTGCCTCCTCGTGCACCACCAAATCCGCCACGGAAACCACCGCGCCCACCGGCTGGAGCTGCGTCCGCCATTCTAAAACCAAACCGAACATGTTTTTCAACCCTCAAAACCACAATAACATTAGCGGGGCCATTAATTGTAATTTTGACAAGATGGCGCTGCTGTGATTTTTTGCTCCTAGTTTAGGAGTAAATAAACAAATTAAAAGTTCTTTAATGCAATTAGTCCGTTCGAAAATCAATCGTTTTTAACCATCGACAGGCATTTGCCCCGTTGCAAGTCTCTCTAGTTTGCTAACGACACAATTTAGTTAGTTTAGTCAAGAGTGAACAAAATGGCGTCGGTGACTGAAATACACGTGCAAACCAACACTGTGGAATAATTTCGCTAAAAACGACACAGTTTGGGTGAACGAATGATTTCAGAATAATAACATAGACTAAATACGTTTAGTTTGAGTGAAAAATACACAGAAAGAGCGTTACAAAAAAGAATGGAGGAGCTGTACTTACGTTCAGTTCTTTCTCTGCCGACGGTCGACGAGCGAAAGAGGAGGAGGAAACGGCTCGATGCGCGTCATTACGTCGAGCTGTCCAATGCGCATGCGCGGCGCTAGTCATTCCAATCGATAAAGCTGTGTTCAGCTCGATTTAAAAAAAAATGCGAAAATGCCCCCAACAGATGATCTACAATTTTCCGCAAAACCCCAGAATAACGTGCATCAGCGTCGCGCCGCCCCACCCCCGAAACCGCCAAAAACATCTGCGTTTCCGATTTTTCCGACGCAGTTCTGTGGCCTTGGCAACTGCTATACTACGCAAAATCCATAAAATCCCCACGTCCTATCTACAGCTGTTCTGAAATAATGTCGTCTTGGACGTCTTGTCCCTAAAATGAGCGACGATGAAGCCGAAAGTTCCGATTCGTCTCGATACACGCACGAGCAGAAAATCGTTGCGGCGGTGTGGGTGCACGAAAAGGAGTACAACAACCAGACGTGGAAAGACATAAACTCCAATTTCCTGGCAAGATTCAACGCCCCGCCGCCCAACAGGACGACGTTCCTCAGCTGGGAGCGGAAGCTGTTCAGTCAAGGGAACGTGGACGACAAGGAGAAATGTGGAAGGCCGCTGTCGAGACTGATGCACGTGCCGTACGTAAGGTCGTCCTTGAAAGAAGCGCCGGACTTGTCCTTGCGAGAGAGATCCAAATTGTTGGGGTTGCCGAGGACCACGCTGTTGAAGATCATAAGGGACGATCTCAATATGGAGTTTGAGGTGGAGGAGGACGGCACTTCCAACCTGAAAAGGAGACATGCGCCATATGGCGGAGGAAAGTGGAAGAAGAAGGCGACCGGGGAGCAGGCCGGGCACGAACAGTGCAAGCTGGAGGATCAGGAACGGGGAACGTGCGATTAGGGTTGTGCATTAAAGTAAGAACATGGTTATGTTGTATTTTTTGTTGTAAATTGTAAATAAATAAATCATTTATTATTGGTATTGAATTTACTACGTCTCAATTTTATTAGCGTCAATTAGGAGAAAAATATGTTGCAAATTGCGTTTGATCTGAACTGAATCGTTACGGTAGAAATGTCACTCACAAGAGAAAAATCCAAAATTGAAAATTTTAATTTATTGGGGTGCGAACGACGATGCATGAGTGAACGTTTGAGATAATCCATAGGCATTTGTTACATAAATATTCGGAAACGCCACGACGGCCGTGACATTTGGGAAAGGACACGTTCAAAGGTCAAGAGGCAAGAAGTAATGCTGTAATAATATATTTGAAAAAAAAGTTGGGTCCTTTTGTTACACATCACCTCAAAAGTATAACTGATGTTAAATTTTATGTATAAATATGTACAAGGTACTGATGTATTCATTTTATTTATGATCTAGACAAGGTCACTTTAAGTTTACTTTGGAGTTCTATGAGTTATATTTCTATTGCAACTGTAACAGACCAAGTTTGGTTACACGAAACAATAAAAAACAACAAAAATAAATATAAAATAAATTAATATATTTCAAACAAAAAAAAAGAGAAAAACAAACATCATTTTGTCAGTCGATATGTTCAGATTGTGATAACATGATCAAAATGCAAGAGCCTTAAATTTCATAAAAAGAATAAATAACTAGTTTAAAAAACAGTTCACAATAAAAACGAATAATTCATTAAAACGATTAACATTTTTAAAACGCAAATTAAAAACAAATCAAAATCAACTGAATGCAAGGCAAAAACGTACTGAGATTTCGGAATTAATATCAAAATGAATGCCTACATAATGCCAATCGTATACACATTCAGAGATTTTTTCCATTGGTCCCAAACAGCCTGATTTACCATTTCTGACCATAATGAAAACGGCAAAACAATGTAAGAGGAGATAAATAAGGAGGGGAAAGGCAATCTTTTCGGTTCGCCCCTTCGACACAGAGACGAAATTTTGCTGAAACCTTTCGTCAAAGGCTTCAAATTTAAAATCGTACGAATTTTCGAAATCATCATCACTTTAAAATCGAACGCGCAATAAAAATTATCAATTACAATATTCAACTAACGTTTTGGGGGATCGTCGAAGGGTCTCTTCGATCAGAGAGGCTTCAGGAAAAGACTGCGATAAAGTAGCACCACGTTAATCAACAAACAATGTGCAAAGGGAGTTTCAAGTTTGTAACCAAACTTTGTTCTGCACGTTTAAGTAAATTTTCACTACAATTCAGTATCATAAAAATGTGTTAATAACAAGTTTAAAGGTTTGAGATCAACTTTCAGTTTTGATTAAAACTGTATGAGTAAACGCTTGAGGAAAACGTATCATAGTGAAATTTTACTTAGTGATGAGTGCTTAATACGTCAATCACTCTGGAAGAAAACTAATAAACTTTTAAGATTTTCTGCCAGCGTAGATAAATTAGTAACAACAAATATAGGTACAAAATTATACATATCAATTTGATTTTTGTTTGTAAATGGCCTTAATGAAAATACTTATAATACAAATAAAATAATTTAAAATTTATAAAATATGATACAAGATTTACATACATATTACATATGCACACTTAGCCTACAATATATATGCAAAAATAACAATGACTAATATTTATTAATTCAACATCCACAACCACGTGAGATGTAATAGTTTGATTCACTAGGCCTCTAGATTAGCGTTGTACAAATATAGCATTATGTAGTAAATATATAACTTTAGCATACAGTATTTACAAAAAAAATATACACTATGTACGTGGAATTTCCTATCATTGTAGTAAAAATATTGTTATAGTACTGCACCCTAAGTCAGTTAACTAGAAACGACATCAAAAGTCATATAATATTTATATATTTATATAATAGGATCACTCAATTGTTCTAGTCAACATTAAACCAATCTAACCGGCAATTCTGCCCTAAGTAAATGATTAAATAAGTCAACTATACTCTAATATAATCTGTAGGTAAAATGTAAAAAGTGTATAGTCTGTCCAAGTAACAAGCTGGTTCCATTGACAATGAAATTGACTCAGTGCTTCTTTGGCATACATTTATCTTATTTACAATCGTCATTGGTCGTCCTTCTCCTTCTCCTTGTCTTTATCGTCCAGCCGCTTCAACCCCTCGCGAATGTACCTCACCAGATCCTTGAGTGAAGTGTGTATCGTCAAGGGCTTGCAATACCTATCCAGACCGATAAAGAAATCTGAAACCGACAAACACCGTCACACTCGATCTGTCGACTCCCGACCGCCACGACCACGAACCTGTGTGGTTACCGTTCTTGACGAGGGCGTCGGCCATATCCCAGAGATCGTGACAAGACAGAAGATATGTGCAATTCTGGTTCTGCTTGTACATCGAGTGGTAAATGGTCTGAGGGATCCACATGTGGGACACCGAATTCGGCGTGTGAGTCAGAGGTACGGGTGGCGGGACGTTGTTGCCCCTCGCCGCCAGTTCGCCGCTGCTGTACCCGGACGACTGACTACCCACCGAACCTACGGAACCAGCAGGAGATGGAGTTGGCGACATTGGGGACGGCGTACCTTGACCTTGCTGATTCTGTTGTTCTTGGGGCAAAGGAACAGCCTGAAACAACAAGACACACAACGTCATCTCACTTCTCTCGCACCATTTCAAACTTCCCCTCACCTTATTGTTGAAGTATTCGCTCAACATTTTCTGGTACTCCTTCGCTTCGTGCTTCTTCATTTTGAACAGCTTGTAGTAGAGAAGCGCCTGGCACCGATAACTGCAAAACACAAACGCTGAGTCTCGACTTCTTTACGCCACAACTTACAACGTTTACCTCAACACGGCGAGCTTGTTGTGCTTGGGAGTCGTCACATTCTGACTTCTGAATTTCGAAGTGATGTATCTGAAATGGTAGCGTCACTCATCGATTCGACGTTGATATGTCTGGTTGTTAGTTACCTTATTAACGACAACGTGTCTTTGTACATCGTGAAGCATGCGGTTTCCGTGACCCTCGAACGTTCCATCGCGTTACCGGTCAGCAAGAAGTAGAGTACGGCCTCCAGATACAACATGCATTGTTTCGTTGTGTCGGGCTCCTTGTCGGCGAGATGCTTTAATCTAGTCGCGGCGCTCAGGTGCTCGCTTTGAGCTCTGAAAAATCAACAACGTCAAGCAAATTCACCGGGCTGGAGCGCGCGTAAAACTCAATGAGACTCGAGGAGGAGGCTGGCTGGCGGTGGTTCGTGTAGGCGGCGGCGAGCTTCGGGTGGCAGTTCCGTGATCGATTCGGTGGCAAAGTTACCCAAAGTGCATTCCTTCCCAACGCATAGTCACACCTTCATTAGTCGATAAAGCAGAGTCGTTATTTACCGACAAGTGCAATAACTTCCGCCACTTGACATAAATGACATTTGTACGAGATGTAAGATGCAAAGAGGAACATGATAGCACACTTTAGATTCAAAGAAGACTGTCGTTGCTTTATTCCAGTTTTGAGTGAATTTTTTGGAACGTAAAAAGAGAAATTTAAAACTGGAATTCTGGATTTTACACAATTTTTATTAAACCAATTTACATTATAATTGTAGAACTAACTCAATTTTAATTCTCGAAGCTCTCGAAGATTTTTGGACGTCCAACGACAATTTGTACATTTCTAGTGACTCTCTCGAACAGAAACCGAGATTCAATCGAGATTTTGCAATAAGACGTGGAGGAAACTAATTGGCTAGCTGACCGATAGCAAATTGCCAGTCGATTAGCAATAGACAGATTTAAAAGGATGAGCATGAATCCTTCACTATTTGTACTGGATCTTATCTATTTGTACTAGCCATTTGCACTTCTCGTGACGCTTTTAACAAATTGTAATGTCACACGTGATCCCCGCATCGTGCCATATTGCGTTTTCATTTAAAAAATATTCTTGTTTCCAACCGCACCGTACCATTTCCGGCACCAATTGATACTTTAACACTAATTAAGAACCAACAGTTTTTTGTAAATGTGCATCTGATCCATCACGTTGTGAAGATTTGGTCAAAACTTGGCGAACCGAAACGGTCAACATCGAACTTTCGGACGACTTAATCGCTCCAGATTTTGACAAAATTTCAAAAACGTTTAGCTGTTCGACTTAAATAGTTCCCATAAAACAAATTGAGCAACCTGCAAACTTTCCAATTGTTTCTGAAGCGGTTGAATCTACTAAAATGTGCCAAAATATGCAACAGGAAATCGTCCATTTTTTATTAATTCTCTCTCATTAATTCAAAACTTTCGGTAATTCTTCTCTTTTTTTGCATTTTTAACGAATCGCCGAATCGCCATTGTAGCGTGGCGCCCTCTTTCACGTCGCTTCCAGAATAAATAAATAAATTAAACGCAACAAAACGGTTCAGAGCAGCTGTTGGAGCGTTATCGAACGATACACCTGATAAATAAGGAAATTTAGAACGAATCGTGTAAATACCGTGAATTTTTCTCGACAGAAAGTCACAAATATTGATCTTGACACAAAAAAGATAAAACGTATCATCGGAACTGATTCGCACATAATTGCGGTACAACTTTTATCTGCAGGGTTGAGAGGATTGTGAATACCCTTTTTATTGTAAAATAAAATCAATCGACTCGAAATCACCTGATTAGAGAAGGGATTTAAAATACTCCACGATTTTTTTATCACTTTTATCTTTTATTCGTATGTCGTCAAAACAACATCTGTAATGATGATAAAAAATTACTGTCACCTAATTGTAGACACGTTATCACGTGCAATAACGTACCTACTTTTCGGGCATTTCTAATTTTGATTCCATCAATTACTGTTGACGTGCGAAACTCTTCTCGCTCGGTGTGTACAGAAGTAAATACATTTGTGGCGTATTTACATTCGCAAATACTCCAACAAACAACTTATCAAATCGAAACAGTCTTTTTTGCGCGTCGCTCGTTCAAACTGTTCTCACATTTAAATTCGCCCCAAACACCGAGACACAAACGTGCACAATTCGGTGTAAATTTAAATTACTCTGCAAAGTCAAGTGGAATAACTCACCACTCTTCTCGTTTTCTTTCTGTTCGCCGTGATTAATTCATTCGTTAATTAATCGAACATGTGACTTTCAGCCACCAAGAGTGGGGAAAATGCTCGTTTTATTTGCCACCGAACCTACCTCTCTGCACGATAATACCCTGTAACTCGAAACTCGATGGCCGCCGCGTCCAGCCTGTCTCTCTCGACCGTTTCATTTCGTTTTACAGACTGTGTGTGCATTTTATGCGCCTCTTCGCCGCCGTACCTCTTAATTTCAACGCTGAAAACAAAATAAACTTCAGTTTTATCGGTGGACCAAGATTTAACAGTTTTCTAAGAAGAAGAACAAACATTCCTGAAAGAGTAGACAGACTACTTGGAGGAAAAACAAATTAAAACAACAAGATCAACCATCGACAACTCAAGGCATGCACGAAAACGGACCACGTGAGGCACTCTCGTCACCATAAAACTCGTCGTTTTTCATGGCTCTTTAACAAGATGTCATTGTTTGTGCGCTCATTGTGTCAGAGTTATCCACGTGAGCATTGTGCGAACGGAGATTGCGACAAACAAAATTGTTTCCCATCTGGGAACGCGACCAAAACACTAATTACGAGACAAAAAACGGAGGAAAAAGACGCGGAAATCTCGTTCGAGAGAGTCTTTTGAAATTGAATAGGACGATATTAAGCGCGGCGAAAAATTCGTGACGCGCCAGAAAACGACTTTTTCGCCTCCTCAACTCTAATTGCCACTTTTACACATTTTGAACAGCTACGGTAGCTTGATATTTACGCACTAACCAAACTAGGTACATATCTGTCATTTTACCGCACCGAGTATGTAAACTACTAACACGAAAATTTTAAGCTTTCCGGAACCTCCAAAAAAACTGTTAGCTTATTATAAATAAATTCCATTTATACAAAGACAAGATACCGCTATCAGTTTTCAAAAATGAACATAATTTATTTATTTTCTTCTGAACAAGTTTGGTAGAACTGAGATGCGTTTAGGAGGATGCCTCGTTCCCATTTAAAATGATAGTTTGAATTTTTTCCCTCTGTTCAGGTTACTCGTGACGTCATAATGCACTAAACTTTTACGACAGAGTCTGTCGATCACGCATTAGGTGTTCCCTCACTTGGATAAAACCCAAAAAAAAAAAAACACCCAATCAACTCCACGGAGCTTATAAACCTTGGGTTCTATTCGAACACTAAAAATTTCTGGGTTGATTTTACATCACGAGTTACTTTTCCCCCTCGCCCTCCAATTTTCAACGAGGCAACTTACTATACGCATTGCAGTTCTACCAACCTTGCTTCTGAAGTCTGATCTCGCCATTTTGTGGTATAAATTAAAGTTAGTATATTAAATAGAGTTGGCTCCATCCTGGTTCTTTGGGGCGTTTTTTGATTGATAATTGGCTGCACTTTATTGTCAAAATTGGCACTATTTGTGTTTAAATAAAATTGTTAATTATCTAGAGTGAAAAATAAATTATAAATATTATGTAAACTATTGAAGATTTGTTTGCATTTACAGCCGGAACGTTATAGATGTGAATTGGGGACTTGTCGTTAAGTTGGCACTACCAGCAAAAGTAACTAGGCGCGCCAATAAGGTATTTGGAATTTATGACAGATCTCACTAACGTACAGCTCAATCATAAGTTTTAAGCGACCTTGAGTTTAACAATCCACATCCAAAACATTTTGACTATACTTCACAAAGTCTGTAGGAACCAGGCTGCCAATGGAAATTTAACTCTCAAAAACTCCCCTAGGAACCAGGATCGAGCCTACTTTCTGTTATATAGCACTAGTATAAATCAGTTTATCGGTATAATAGATAACTTTCTGTCATTTCATTTGGCAAATGTCAGTTTTTGACAGATTTTGCAAAATTATTGCTTACAACAAATTTAAAATTTGGGAAAATGGGTGCTGGGTCGTCGGCACTACTAATGCGGTAGGCATTTTACATCGCTGGGGCGTAAAGCTTGTTCGACTCTTTTGAAATTGAATCGGACGCGGCGAAAAAATTCGTGACGCGTCAGAAAACGACTTTTCGAGGCGGAGCGTTCGGGACACGCGGAACAGGAAAAACGATGAGTTTTCCGACGGTTTTTACGTCCGCCGCAAACTAGCAGCGCTCACCGGAAAATATTGAATCAGATATTCCCGAGAAGTTGACCCGAATTCTACCAGAATAACAAATAAATTACGGAAACTTATCGACGAGTCTCGATTTGATGGCGAAAAAATTGATCCTAACTCGGAAGACGACGCGAACGACGAAAGAATGAATTAACAAACAACCAGCTCGGTTCGGAATCGAACGGATTAAAGATTAGGAATTGCCGCCGCCAGCTCCACAATTCGAAACTAGTAAAATTCGGAGTCTTCTGACGATTAAGGATTTTATTGTGTTTCGTTCCTGTTCACCGTTGGCCCGCGACAAAGAACTCCGACATTGTGTAAAACCATTCTAATTGTTGGCGTATCAACAATAAAACGACACCTGTGGGTTTTATCTTTATTTGTCGACTAGCACTAGATCCAATTAGACTGCTTCCGCCTCGATTGAGCCACAATAAAATTTTACTCGACTCTTGAAACGCGCCACACACAACAAACGCTGCTCGCTTGATGAATAAAGGATGTCCATTGGAACTGTGTCTAAAGTTAATCTAGTATGCAAGCAAAAATTGCCGCTCGACGAAGCAACAAACAATCAAAACGAAAGAGAAGATTCCAAAAGTAAGTACTTGACAATGACCGACAGGTGGAGAAAAAAAAACACAACTACGAACTCGAAGAGGAGACGAGCCGAGTCGAGCGAAGGGACTCCCAGGGGTACCCTTCGCTCTGACGGGACTCTTACGGCAAAAAAAAAAACACTACTGTCAACTTACTTATTGTCCTCGGATTCCAGCGGCTCGTCGGGCTTCTCGAAGTACGAGTAGTACTCCCTGGTACTCTGCGACTTGGCGACGTTCTTGTCGACGGGCGAGTTCACCTGCCGACTTCTGCTACCTTCCCGCTCGTGATTGGTCGGTGGTGCGTTCGTTAGACTGATGTTGTCGGTCTGAGATCTGGGGTAGAGTTCGGCGGCGTCTTCTTTTCGCCGCTTGGACTTGTGATTGTCCCTGTCTTTCCTGTGTTCGAGCTTCTTGCTGCCGTGCGACATGTTGCTGACCGTCGACAGCGACGATATCGAACTGGAGCTGTTCCGTCTCTTGCGCTTTTTTGATTTGTGTTGTTTCAATTCGGCCAGCTCGGCGACGGGCTCCTTCTCCGTCTTCCACGCCTTCTTGTCGTTGTCGTTGTTCTCCTTGAGCGACTTCGACGTCTTCATCTCGCGCAAGTACGGATGCTTGAGGGCCTCGAGCTTGTTCTTGAGACACGTCACCGTCTTCAAGTCGATGCGGTTCAGCCCCACCTTCACTTTCATCGACGGCTTCTCGTCGACGTGATTGTTCCGGCACTCGTTCTCCGGTGTGTCAGTCTTTTTGTATTTGATTGGTTCGTTACACGACGGCGATAGTGGTGGATTTTTTGCATCTTTGTTCGGGATGGGCGACAGTAACGTCGGATTTGATATGGTGGGCATGGATTCATCTTCGACCGGCGAACTGCTGCGTTCGTTGCCGCCATCGGCGAATATCACGTTGACGCCGCCTTTCCCTTTGCCTCCTTTGCCACCCTTTCCGCCGCCTTTCCCGCCTCCCTTTCCGCCTTCCGAGTCCCTCTTCGGTGTGAACAGCTTCCTCAGCGTGTCGCTCTTGTTCTTATCTTTTATCGGTTTGCCTTCCTCAACCTTGACCTCGACTTTGTTCACCGGAGAAGACTTGATCGTGGAGATGTTGTTGTCGCTGTCGGACGACCTGCTCCTCCTGCTTCCGGAGCTGGGACTTCGTTGTAACCGCGGCTTGGAAGGTGGGCCCGATTCGCTGTCGCTCGAATCGGACGTGGTGGGAAGAGTTGCGGCGCTTTTCGGGTGCTGCTGCTGCTGCGACATCGACGTCCTTCCTTTCCTGCGATACGTCTCCTTCTTGGGCGACTCGTTCTTCTTCGAGTTCTCGGATTCGGTTCGCTGTCTCGGCTTCAGCTTGTTCTTGTTCTTTTTACCCCATTCGTCGTCGTCTGACTCGTTTTTCGGCTTCTTGACGACCTTCTCCTCCGATGGGGGAGCGTGCTTTTGTGTTTTCTTTGGTGTTCCGTATTTGTTGGAGTCCGCTTTGTACGGTTGTTGTCTGGCGTTCGCGTCCGAATCCGAACTACTCGAGGGTTCGCGCTTCGGTATCGGCCACCTCTTCGCCTGTCGTTGTTTTTCCGCGTTGTCTTCTTCGTCGGAACTGCTCGGATGCGAGGGTCGAGGTTTCGGCGGTCGTCCGCGTTTCTTACGCGGCACCTTGTCCGCGTCGCTCACAGCCGGTTTGATTTTCCTAGGTCGTCCGCGACTCTGCTTCGGTTTCGCTAGCTGTTCGGGCGGCGACTTGTGTGGTGGCAAAGGCGATAATGTCTTTTTGATAACGTTGGCACTATTGTTGCTGTACGGTTTCGTTTCGGCATCCGAATCACTATACGAGGGCACCGGTTTAGTCCGAAGGTTGGCACGACTGGCCGGTTTAAGTTTTCTCGTCCGTTCATTGTCATCACTGTCACTTTCCGAATTTTTGGTAACTGGTTGAATGGTACGTTTGCGCCTCTTGGTGCGCCTCTCCTTCTCGCTCTCGTCCGAATCGGAGAAACTCGACAACAACGGTATCGGCTTCGACGCCAACGCCTCGGCCACGACGATGTCCAGGTCCTTCGTCGAGTCGCTGGCGTCGGACTCTTCGGTAACTTTCTTCTTGCTGTCCACGTTCAACGGGAGCATGTTGGAGGTGAGCGGCGATTTTTGTACTTTCGGTGAGAGAACGGGATCCGTCTTTGCCGCCGTCGGATCGACGAATTGTGCGAGATTCCATCTCATCTCTTCGGGCGGCGGCGGATACGCGGGCGCCGTCTCCGCAGGTACGCTCGCCTTCGGCGGACTCGACGAGTCGGAGCTCGAATCGCTGTCCGAACCGGAGTCCGACCCCGAATCGCTCGACGACGACCCGGCCGGATTCGCCGCCTCCGGAGGTGGATAATCCGTGCTGGCGAAGCTGCTGACGGCAGGAGTCGCGCCCAACGGAGACACCATCCTGCTGCTGGAACAACCGACACGTGTTAAATCAAATACCGGAACAACATCACCCGACGACGACTACTCACCTCACTATGGGTAACTTGGAAGATTGCAGGTCGCGCTTTTGTTCGTCATCGCTGTCATCTGACAGATTTAGATCATCTCTCAAGTCACTGCAATTAATGCGATCGTTACACGGCGAAATGTCAAGGTTGTCGGGGAAGTGATCGCCGAAGGAAATCGGAAATCAAAGGTTTTCAACGAGCTGAACCGACCACACAGACCGTCTTGTACAACAACAGCTCAGCAGACAAGATTTATTCGAACTGGGTCGGCCGAATTAGCCGGGATCAGTGAGGAGTTAAAAATAGAAACTTCCAAAATTGGATGAACATTCATCAAACAAAAAAAAAAAATACATTGAATATGACAAATAACTCAATTATTCTGCTTCCAGTCGAAAAAGCGTAAATCTGCTGGCAACAAATCAGGTGGATACGGTGGTCGAGACAATTTTCTCATAGTTTTTTGACCGATAGGGGTCCGCATGATGTTTCTTAACAAAATTTGAACGATTTTTGACAAATCATTTTAATCTTTTGAAAACCATCCCAATATCATCAATATCAATATCATAAAAACAATTGTTGTGAAGAACGATGGCTAAAGTGACTCAATAACCAGAACTATGATTTATGAATCCCTAAATTGTGAACCAGTCATGATTTAATCGACTTTTTGTTTTGTTTCGATTGATTACAAAGCAATTTTTTGGGCTCCTCAACTCTAAACGACATGTTTACACATTTTCAAAAGCTTCGGTATCTTGATTTTTACACATTAACCAAACTATCTGTCATTTTACCGCACGAACTGTGTAAACTAACACGAAAAATTTAAGCTTTCAGGGACCCCCAAAAAACTGTTACCTTATCATAAATAAAGTCCATTTATACTAAGACAAGATACCGCTACCATTGATCCGTTCAGCTTTCAAAAATAAACATAATTTAATAATTGTTTTTGTCTAAAGTTTGATGGCGCTATCTTGTGGTGTAAATCGTAAGTAAGCATGTCAGTGTCAGTTATCGGTATAATAGATAACTTTCTGTCATTCTTTTAATGAAATGTCAGTCTTTGACAGGTTTTGCAAAATTATTGTTTATTGGTTACAACAAATTTCAAATTTGAGAAAACGAGTAATGGGTCGTCGGCCAAAATAACGGTAAATAACTATTTCGCAGTATAAATGAATTGTTAATTTTCGGTTGTCACACGGCGACCAAGTCGTTTCTGGGATAATCCAACGTCTTGAATCCCAAGAATTATTCTTTATAAATCTGATGGCAAGCTGCCAGTTCGCAGAGGAAAACCGAGGCGGTAGAATCGTCGAGAATTATCGCAAAATATACACAAACGAAAAATGAAACGGACAACTAACTTGGGGGGGATTTCATTTTCCGGTCTCCGATTTACCGACGTACTCCTTTGTTGTGCGGTTCTTTGACGACATGGCGCGCTCACCGTTCAGCACGAAACAATAAAAGTTCGTTTCTGTGTCGAAGCAAAATCAACGAAAACACCATCAGCCCCCGTTGTCCCGATTTATGCATCTGGGACGCTTAACTAATGCACTTTTGTGATTGTGAAACTGTTTTAGGTACTAAACAAACAAGAGGGGACCCGATCCTTCACGTTTGGAAGATGTCGCCGACCGCGATATTAATCCGAAGAGGAGAAGAAAAAAAACAGCGTGGAAACCACGAGGTCACAATAAAAACGAGGAGCAGGGTTGTAATTAATTTAAAGATGAAGTCATTTCGACGGAATTGAGTGTTTAAAGTCTCGGCAAAGGCGATGTTATCTGGCGGTGTATTTTTACGGTTTCTTATCTTTTCACATTCACTCGTTCCGGCCACCCACATATTGCACGCGATGCGGTAAAAATTGTCGGTTTGAGCGACGCCATCTTGGATATCACGTATTCACAGGAATATACGGCGAAAATATTACTACTACGTACATCGAGACCGATAAAGCCGATCAATAGACTTGACCGGCCCACACGCTACACCGATTTGACATTTTTCAACAAACCAATTACGAACAGTTCGTCCCAATCAACCCCGCAAACCCCAATTTTAACATTTGTCGCGCACCTCGCGTTATTAATAAATAAGCTGAGACGCAAGTTTTCGTAGTCGGGGTCGGCAAACTGAAAACTGCGAGCTCTCCAGCCTCACGAATCTATCGACTGGGGCAAGACAATGGTCGTCGCCGATCGGGCTACCATTTTCTTTCATAGCTTCATAATCGAAGAGCCTGGCTAAGTGGCATCTCGAGCACGCGAAGCTACCAGACAAGTTGCTACTAATGAGTCGCTGCCGATCGGTTAGCTCGATGGAGGCAATTAATGGGAAGGTGTCTGCTGCATACTTACGTCGACGGGCGAGGGGCGGCCACCTTTTCGCGTTCTGAAACACACAAAAAAAAAACAATAAATGTGAGAATCCAGAAAATTCCATCATAGTGGCGGCGGTCGCATGACGGTTATTATTATTACGATGGTGAGCAGTAGCTGGCCACCTGTTAGCGGGCCGCGAACACCTGCAGTCAGGTGGTCTAATGGAGTGTGCAGGAAACACAGAGTGTTATTATGTGGCGCGAACAAAGAGATTAACGTCGGGACGCTCAAACTGTTGAGGGAACATTCCCGGCACCCACCACGAGGACGATTCAAAATTCAATACCGCGAATGATCAATAAAGGGAGCGACGAAAGAACAAGAAAACGTGTTCGCCGAAATAATAGACGAGACTTCTGGCGTTCCGTCGACGACGACGAGCGCGAACTATATTTCAACCAAGAAATGTGTGACGCAAATTTCGCAGATGTCGCACACGCCACCATCGTCCTTTTGAGGAGTTGGTAGATTGGTGGGAAGCCACTTAGGCATCGGAAATATCACCACCTGGCCTCTCCGAGCCGCTGGCGGACCCTCCGCAGGAAGTAAACAGTATCAATAAGAAAAAAGGATTCTCAATTAACGGCTCTACCTTCTACTGAATATTTACGATCGACGTCACCCTACTCCATCCAGTCTGTTTCTCGCTGGCTCACCCCCAACATTTCATTTTCTCTGAAAAGCCGCTGCCGAAGAGTCGTTTTCTTGTTTCTGCTGGCGCTTTTTTTCAATTCATAAGTGGAAGATCGAAGACCGTGCGCGACTGCTCCGAACAAAAACTGTTCCAACTTTCGAGACCACAAATTTCACTTGAACCGGCCGCATCACACTTTCAATCTTCTAGATTTTCAGTTTCCATTTGAAAAATTAACACACCGATACTGTCGTTGCAGCAGTCAACTCGCGAACTATCGACGTGAATCGACCTTTTGCATTTTAATTGAAAACTGTTAACCTCCATTGTTTGGCGTTTGACGCTTTACATGAATTCGTTTAATTTTGGCTTCAAAAAGTCGGCGATAAGTTCAACAACGCGGAATGAAAAATGGCGCCGCCGCTTGAACTCCATTTACAGTTACGGAACTGTGACTGAAACATTTTCGGAAATTTCAGATGAACAGTAACTTCTCGGAACATCACGCAAATTTGATGCCAATTTATTACGGCCACTTCTAACGAATAGTGTAACAACGTGTTGTGTTATTAATGCACGGTTGCTCCTGAAGATTATTTAAAGCAAAATTAAATAAAACGTCCAAACTTCCTAAGAAGGTAATTGTAATATGAGTGCGAGCTTATCCGACCTCATGTTTGTGTAAATTGCTTATTAACAACATATCCTATGGCTCGGGTAAACCTCATTTTCCATCGGACAAGTGATGTTGTTTTATGGTAATAATACAAGACATAACTTATGCCGCGGATGATGAAGTGTGCTCGTTCGTCCGTGACACTCCGCCAATTTGGACACCACCTGTGGATGTTCCGCACAGGAAAACGACCGTTGGTAAAGCTCTAGGAGGGGTTCACATTAATTACGTTCAAAATAACACCGCGACACTGGAAATACATAGAAATTCGCTTTTTTTTTTCACGTTACCTAACCGCAACTTCGTAATAATAACTGTACCACAGCATTACATTATCGTTTTATAATGTCATAGTTGAATTGATTCCTGTTGCAGCGCTTTTGCATATTCGACACACCTGCTCGTCAGGGGGGTTCACCGTCGATCGGAACGCAATTACCACTGCAGTTTTTTTTTCCTGACTAATTTACTCAACATCCTCAAAAATTATTCGTCTGTGCATGCGACACCTGTTTCGGTCTTAATCTCTCACGGTGCCCCACCATGTTTAAAAAAGTGGACTAATACCAACGGAAAAAACACTGCCAGGAGGCACACGCAAACGAAATTTAATTGATCAATGGAAAAACTGTTCTGATTTGATTTTTTACGAATTCGGATACGACATCCGTAAGGTCTGCAACAAAAGGACGATGAGAACAGCTGTTCCTCCTCGAGGTTGGTGTTGGCCGTTACAGAAAACAACTGTCTCGATTCTGGTTTGGGAAAACTTGATACGTGAAACAAAAAATTTACACCTAGAAGAGTTTTCTTACGTTTTGAAAATAAAATGACTTCTAAGAATAAACGTCAAGGACAAATATAACAATGACAAATTTATTTTACGGTAACGATAATTTACTTTTCTTTCGCGGCAAGACTACAAGAAATTACGTTTCTGGACCGCGTCTGGTGCAATTGACTATCGCCGGAGCTTGGGACGGAGTTCATCCCCTTTACCCTTTCCCTTAAACCGGACGTATTTAGCGAACGAATACTGAGCTTACCACGTGCACGTTCTAGATCTAGAAGAATCCAATCGGAGCCGAGCCACTGCTTCCAATTCTTTGTACTCCGTCATGACAACAATAATTTTGTTCGTCCCACGTGAACTGCCCGTGTGTGTCACGTTGTGAGCAATTAGGGCTTAGTTAAACTAGGCATTTGTCCGCATCGAACTGTTGCACTTGTTTACCCCAATATTATTGTACTAGGTACTATTTATTTAGACCACGGTACGACCCCGCGTTACGACGGGAAATACACAGATCCGTTTGAAATGAGGCGACGGAACGACCGTTGAAAGAACCCGAACCCGTACAACAAAAGAAGGAATAGGTTGTCGACTAGAGCGTTCGTTCACCCTGGTCGCGTAAATTTTTTCTCGTTACGATTTCGGTGGACGGTGGTACCACGACGACAATTAGTTCGGGCACCCGTCGTCGGCACCGCCGTTGCTTTCGACATGTCTGTGTCAACAACCCGCGCCGGTGGCAGCGGAAGAAGAGCCGAACCGACGGAAACAAAGAAACCAGGACGGTACCGCTTCCAACTTACCGTGCCGGTACCGCCTTCGGTGTGCGGTGCGCGTTGATCCTGTGCGCAACCATGTGGACGACGCGCCACACAAAGGCACGCAATAAACAAAAACACGGACACCCGAAAGTCGAACACCACCCCCGGACCACGTTCTCCCGTCTACTTCTTGTCGACGCCTCCACCAGGTCTCACAGCGTGACGAGCGTCGTGCCGCCGACACCACTCGCGCCCACCATTACGTAACTGCCGTCAGGCACGTCTACTTGAGTCGTGAACGGTCCGCAAACTGCACTCTTGCTTGGCAGCGTGTTCGTTTGTGTGTGTGTGTGTTGTGCATTCGGTTGCACCGGCGTCGCGCACCCCCTTTGTCGCCCCGAGATCCACGCAACCCCGACGGGGACCAGCGTGGAGCGGGAAAGTGCGTTTCTATGACGACTACGCACAGCACGCGCTGCGAATTGGGGCAGTGGGCATCGGCGGCGGCGGCGGGGCAATCATAACTAATTCACTAATTCGTAGGGGAAGGGCGGGCTTTTTTTGAAAATTTAACGACAAGGTTACCGTGCCACCGTGATAACTCGATAACGCCGCCGCGCTTCCGACGCCGTTTCCTTGTCCTTCTGGGACCTCGCTGCTATCGCAAATTTCATTATTTTTAATTATTTTTTTTATTAATCCAAATTTATATTTATCGCGTTCGACTAACTTATTTAATGGACGTCGGGACCCCCCGTTTTCCCATTTTTGTATTAACCTTTCTTCCTCCCTATTCATTTTTCCCGGGAGATATATCGGGTGTTCATTTAAATTTCCGGTCAAAGTTGGCGTTAAAGAGTCAATTGTGATCGCACTACTGGTGTAAAAACCAAAGATTTAAACAGATGATCCGTGATTCGTAATCCATGGTGCGTTCACAATCGACTCTTCGGCGCCAACTTTGACCGGAAACACCTTTACAAATGTACATATTTTAAAAACGATTTTTGAAAAACAAGTAGAAAAAATAAAAGTTTGTTTTACGAGATTTTAATTTGTTTTGATGTGGTAAACGTCAACTGTGTTCGCCTGATTTCGGTGTAAATATAGACCCCTTTAATAAATATCTGTTGATACAAAAAAAAAACGCATGTTTACATCTGAGAGTAATTTCTGCTGAAAATATGTTTTACTGCTGGGATTGTTTAATTTCTCTCCTCTTTAGCTAAAACGCCGCGAAAAATGGAATAATCGAACGTCAGGCAAGTGTAATGAAAAAGTCGGCGAGATAATTAAATGATTAATTTTTAATCCGGAATTTAAATTTATGGAGATGAAGCGACAAGTTTTTCATTAGTACGCCGTGGACAATTTCGTTTTATAAATTCCCACGGTAAATGGTAGATGCACCTCTGTGTCGTTTTACACTTGACCGATATCATTACGGTTTTAATTAGGTTAGTATACTATTATTTCTGAATTGGTTAAAACTGTGACTTATTTTTCGCTTTTATCGACCCCAAAAAGGAATATTATGTAAGCAACAATTACGTGGAGAACTAATGAAACCCAATTACCATCCATGTCTGTATTTTGTGAGGGCGTTATCTGAAACTTGAAACGCGACCTGACGACCTCCAGATTTATAAATACAATGGCGAAAAGAACGATGGCTTTGGGACCGAAAATAAATTTATTACGTGGGGGTGGAAAGACCATCGAGCGCACTTTTCGACCTGTTAATTAAGTTTTTCCTGTTTAATGAAAATCGTCCAATTCAAAAGCGTCTTCCGAATGAATCGATTGAAATTAATCGAGAGAATAATTTTTATTGTCAAAACTTCAAAAGTGTCACGGATATCCTGTTTCACAAAACTAAATTTTACAACTAATTAATTCGATGGTCCGTTTCTAGATTGTACGCTTAAAATTCCCGAGATCATTTAATTGCGTTTAAAGAATCCACCGATTTTTTCCTCTTTGTCGAACTGTCGAGGACAGGAAATATTAAATGTGAAAACGTGAGCGTTTTGTCTTTAGGTGCGATTTTAACAGGTCAAAGCTGTGAACGTGTCGACAGATAAATTTTCAAACGCCTTTATTTTTACAAACCTGGAATTTGCTTTCACCAGGAGTTTCCGTTCGTTCCGAAGGCAAATATGAGACATCACTTCCACTTTTACGTGTCACAGTTGATGGTCACTCCGTCCGATCGATTAAAAATCACGTGTTCAGTCTAAACATGCAAGTTTAATAATAAACGGTGCACCGAGAGGCCGCCATCAGATCTCTGACGCCGCCTCCACTAACAAAACACTTTTTCGGCAACCGCTCCCACACTTTACGATTTGACGAAATTACGCGGAACCGCTCCGATTTCGATTGATTTCTTCCCGTGACGGTGGGATCTTCCGCCGATCACCGGCGAAATGACGCCGCTCCAGCTCGCACACACGTAACAATCAATTCGCATAAATTACATTTGCATGTTGCGACGCGTTTTGTTTACACTACCGAGATAACGAATCGGAGGGCGGAGATTCCTTTTCGGATCTCTCGGCCCCGGATGTTCTTCGTTCGGTGGGACGAGCAACGGACGCATCGCGACCAACACGACGACGACGACGACGACTCGCGTTATTTATTTATGGAAGGAATTAATGACTGCGGAATCAAGGTTAGTCGGAGTCGGGAATAATTCTACGCAACTACAACGACTCGCCGCCGTGGAAAAACTATGCAAATGAACTACTTACTCTTGGGTGCAGACGGCGCTGGTGTCGACTCCGTCAACTGTAATGCAAGAAAAAAAAACATTACCATCACGCCACGTAATTCATTAATAATAATAATAAGAGATCGATATAGACAAAACGATGTGGATTCTGGTACCATCGATACTGGGCAGCACCAATTTATTGTTATTGCGGTGATAACACGTCACCGCCGTCCAGACCTAGGACGTCACGTGACCGACGTCGAAGATAATTAATCGAATCGGTGCGGAGCATAATGGGCAATTAGTCGATCGACTGGAGGGCTTGCTGCACTCACCTTAGGGCTGAAGGTGAACTTATTATCGGGCTCCTTCCTGGGAGTAGCGGCGATGGCAGTGAGCGGGGTTCGAACATCGATCATTTCCTGCGAAAAATATGGCACGTTTCAGTCGAATCGTAACGTAATAAATCTACAGTTTGGACAATCTACGGCTTCGAATTTGTTACAACACAACGTATTCGGCCGACGGAGCCCCGGCTATTATTGCAGTTAATTACAACGAATCCGTCGGGCTTTGATGGGGTATTTGTTTGCGAACGGACTGATCCTGTCACGGCTCGATCAAACGGTTTTAAATAATTTCGTTTCTGTTAGTAGGAGAGCCGCTGCCGTAAATATGTGAACTTAGTCGGCGGCAATCATAAACCGTGTAATGGGTTTTGCCAAATCGCCATAAAATCGACGGACAGTTAATACGCCGAACCGCTGCTTAAACCCCGGGTCCGACATTTTTGTTTTGATTTTATCAAAATCCTAGATGCCGCAACGTTGGACGTTGGCCAAGAATTAGCCACCTCACCACGTGTCCATTAATAACGGCGGACTGTCATCGCTCGGATCGCTTTAATTCTGATTTGTTTCCAAATTGTCGGTAATTTCATCACATGAGACCGGAGTCGTGTACACATAACGACCGAAATAAACCGATTGTTTATCGTGCGTACTCTTCAAGCGTGAGCGTTAAACAATTCCAGTGTTCGAATCACGAAATCGTAAAAATATGAACGTAGTTTCCTTTTCGGTTGCAAAATAATTGCACAACGCGGATTATGCAGATGCGGCTTAACGAAATAGGGTCACAGTCACCTTGAAGATGTTCTCCATATCTGTATTGGGCGTAGCGGAAGGCAAAGATTCCCTCGGGCCAGGCGGAGGTCCTTGGTTCTGCAACAAGAAAGACAAGACGTTATTGCAGCCGCTCGATACATCCATTACGTCCTAACGAGCAGGATGAAACCTGACGTTCGTCGAGATTTCGATTTCACCAATCGATGCTGGTCCGGAAAAAAAATTTTCGACTTGTGAGAGATCATAAAACCGCCGTGAATAATTTATGGATCTGCGGTAACTTTCTCGCAGTTGATGCGCCGGTCCGATATTTTATTTTATTGAACGGCAAATTGACCGAATGTGAACAACCAATTTAGAGGGACCGTCCGGCGAACGGAGGCAATAAATCGCCTCGGCCGGCCTCATAAACCGATAAATCTTCACCCTGTCGTTCGGTAGTTCTCCGGGAAAACGGCCGACGTTTCGCCGTCCTCGGTATATTACGCTGATAATGCTGTTTGCTCACCTGTTCGAACGTATTGCGGGGATGATTGCGTACTCCACTGTTGTGTATCCGACTCGAGGAGTTGTTGGACGGCAGTAACGACGCCGAGGAATTCGGCGAAGACTGAGGTGGACCCTTGGCGGGAAGTATCCCATTGGACCTTAAAAAGCACATTTTCATTTTTGACCGCTCACGCTGAACACAATTCCCAAAGATACGGTGCAATTCTGATTTAACTGATCACGTCTAATATTCCCTACTTTTACCATCTTTTACCGCAGGATTCCATAAAACTCTTTATAACTGTTTTATGTCCAGTAGACAGACCCTCGACGTAGAACAGTACCACACTTTGTTACCCGAAACGTAAGGAAGTGACTCGTTTTATGACATTTTTCAGTAAGAACATCAAAAATGCTCACACCACATCTTTGAGAAAAGCGTACAAAATGTGAAAACAAAACGTAAACAACGGTTGGATGAAAGAACTGATTGTTTATCCTCCAAAAACTAGCAATAATGCGAGTAAAAATCAAAAAATGGAGGAACGTCGGACACACTACGTGAAGAGTATTCCAGGTACTAAGAGCGCAGACTTGTAGTTATATCTGCGGTGCCGGTGTCCCGGTGAAGTATCTGTTTACCTGTGATTGGTGATGCCGCTGCCGTGCTTCACGGGCTGTCCGGGGTAGCCTCCTCTACCTTCGTAGGGTGGCTTTCCGTCGGCGGGCTTCACGTAGCCGCCCCTCTGATGCTGGTGATGCATCTGATGGTGGTGGGGTTTCTTGAATTCCATATTGCGAGGCTCCGGCGACGGTTGAAGCCTCGACGATGCCCCCCCGGACGAGGGCAGATTCGACATGAACGGGTTGTGCCTGGACGACGGTCCATTCGGCACACCTGGACTAGGCGGGACGCCATCGACGCCGATCAGGTCCTTGTGATCCAGGAACGGCTTTAGTCTCTGGAAGTCGCCTAGCTTGCTCTGGATCTGCTGCGTGACGGGGTCCGTAGAGGACGGGTTCACCTGAAGACAACGACCTTCATCAGCATTCTGTGCACGCGGTGTAGTTTTCTATTGCGAGAGAGCGAGTGCGGCGTTCGGTCTTCTGCAACGGCTCAATAGCTCACAGAAGACGCGGGATTTAAATTAATGTTAAAACGGTGGCGGCCGACAACGGCGCGTTATCGCCACGACTTTTTGCGGCGGCACAAAACCGGACGAGACGGACTAATTAGAGGTTCGCGAAAAAAGCTCTCGAAAACCCAAATAAAAGTTCGCTTTATTATTAAAAGCCCTACGAGGCGAGCGGGTACGCGCCCGCTATAAAATTTGCAACAGTGCAAAACGGACCTGAGGGTCACATTAAGAACAAAAGATACGCGCGGCGGATGGGTTTCCACACTTTCTGTTTTTTGTTTAATAAAATTTCTGCCCCGTTTCTCAACTCGCTGTTTTTAAAATCCAAAGAAACGTCATGAAATTTAAAAAAATATACACCGAACCGAAGCCGAAACTGTTTCATTTGAAATTCCAGTTTTTTCGATTATTATTTTAATTTAAAACTTTGTTTTTTGAAGTGAAAACTTCTTTACGCGCACCACATTATTCCCAGACCGTCACGCGTCACGTCATACGCTCCGAGGTGAAAGGCTCATTCGAATGAGTTCGGGGAGCCGAGTTTAGCCGAAACAGTCAGATTTTGAGTGGAAATTTTAATATCGATTTCCCGACAAAAAAATCACCTTTAATTGATTTTTTAAACTTTTTTCTAACTTTTCTGTTCCTTCCGATTGTTTCCTGCCAGCCCTGTTGCGAACGACGTAAAATGTTCCCAAATTCCTTCAAGAACGACTAATTTTTTTTTTGTACAGCAATCGTATAATTTACCTTCCCCGAGTAGTGTCGGGTTTCGAGAAACAATTGTACTAATCTCTGGTTTTATCGTTTCGTGACGGTGCTTTCGTTTAAACGCGGCATTTATTAAATTTTCGGACAGTGCGAAATTAATTTTGCTGCATGATGTATGCAAATAGAGTTGATTAAGATTTACAAGAGGCCATTTCTAAATACGACAAGGACAAGGCAGTTAACCAACTTGTAAACCGCAGTAATGAAAATTATTGCCGGGATAAAGCACAAAAGCCCATGCGCTCCGAGCATTAAAACTTTTGAAGGTTTGTTTCGAGGGCGGTATTCGAGTTTTATGTTCATTCGAGATAATCACCATCCGATTTGAATTATTCTCTGTTAAAAAATAATCCACTGGCACCGGTTCAAACCTCGAGTCGCATAAACAAGTCACCAGTTGCAGCGACTTAAATTGCGACACACAAAAATTCACTGGTGCATCAGATCTCCGAAGAACGAGGAGGATCTGTATTTTTTTCCTTCACAATTAATCGCCTCCTTTAGCTCAGCTCCTGAATTTACAAAGACAACGTTTCTAACTTGTTCCTCGATCCTCGAGCTTTCAGATCGTTGCGTTAATAAAAAAATCTCGCGGCCTTCACGTAACGTAACGTTTAACACTGATGTCATTTGAAAGTTAACGTATCAACGGACGGAACGCATCCATAAAAAGTACCGATTATAAACGGGTACAAAAAGTTGTTTGATTTATTAGTAAATTAAAAAATTGAGGAAAAAAATATCTGAATGCAATTTACCTGGTGAAACATCCATATCCAGTTTACTTTTTACAAGGTCGTTCGGTTTATCAGCATTTCAATGACGTTATTGTTGCACGTTTTATTGTCGTATTTAATACGGATCGCACAAACACCCACGTGAGAGCGCCACCCCCGAGCCCGTTTTCGCGATCCGTTTTGAGTAGATTTTTCACGGATGAGAATCTCGACGTGTCCGACTTGACATTTTCGTTTCGAAAAGCTCCTCCAATAAACTCGCTAAATCCAAAGTCGGATAAAGCAACCGGTTCCGTATTGTAATTAGGCGGGTGGTCGGGAGGGTTGTTGTGTGCAGCGTTGGCGTCGGCTTTGACCTTTCGCCGTCCGGGGGTGTTCGTTAAGTTCCCAGCAATGCAAACATGCGACTCTATACGTGGGAGATAATTTCACCCCGAGAGCTTACACACTCTCTGTGTACCAGGACAAACAGGAAGCTCCATATTCAATAAGGAGAGCGAAGAACGTGCGGTCACGACTTGGCGAGAAGTCACTAAACTCGTGTCGCCCTCTTGCCTACGGCCAAGCAAATTAGATCTCGGTCGCATTAAAAGAATCGATTGTTTCCCATCCTTTCCGATTAACGTTGGCGAAATGTCGCCGGCGCCATGTTGCAAACATGGCCGCCGACACGCAGAGAGAGACACCTTCTTCTGTGCCAACATTCCGCGGTGCACGTCGGTCGGGTTCATTCATGTCGTCGAGTAATCGTCCGGTGAACACCTTCAGACGAGAATTCGACGAGTTTCGTCTGCAGTCCGCGATTCTCTTCGCTCAGCTAAATTATCGACTCGTTACCATTTTCTTATTTCTCCTTTCTTTTTAATAGCAGCTGATAGCGCTCCTCTTTGGAATGGGAGGAGATCGGTCCGTGGGTCTGGCACCGGACGTGCTCGGAATCACGTTCTTCCGTTCGTTCCATTGTTACATTTTCCACTTTGTATGCGTTGCCGTATGCAATTTATGTAACGTTCCGTTTTGTGTGTTTGTCGCTCAATAAAATGAATTTTCCTTGCTCGCCACCGCCGGAATCCGATTCCAGAGTATAAATACGGTCAATGACTAATCATCCCGAAGGCTGATTCACCTTCGATAATTTATTCCGCCCGTGACTCGTTGGAACCCTTCGACGACGACGTCCACCTCCTCTCCAGACTCTTCGCGGAGAGGCCCCAGAGGTATCTTATCTATTTCTGTTCGTATAATTTATCTCTTTTTGGCACGAGACGTCATGTTTTTCGCTAATAACCCCGTTGACAGTGGTAAGTGTTTTATTTTGTTTGGCTCAACACATTTGCGGCATATTAAATTACCGAAACTGTTTCAGAATTACAACGATCCAGAAACATTGTAAATAGAGCTTCCCATTTCTAATATCGACTGTGTAAATAAAGTTCCGCCGCGATTTCGTTTTATTGCTCGACATTCTTTGGCGCTTGTTAAGCTAAACAAGCTGCACCAGCGCCATGAAATTTTAAATCCACGCAATTTTTCCGTGTCATCTTATCATTTCGATCGTTCCGAAGCCGTCTGTAACGCGCGTTATGAAACTATCTCAGGTGAAAAGATTCCGACATCAGATCCAGTCCATCGAAAAAAGGACACGGGAGGAGCCACGAATTGCACTGCGGTCGCACAAGCTCGACACCACGTGACGTGCAGGTCCCGCGTCCACGTTTCATAATTAAACAAAGCCGTTTTAACAATTCAACTCGGTCAGATAATTTCGGATCGAAATAAAAATACTTAATCGCGGTTATCCCACATTGTGTTTTATGTACAAGCGGGGATGAACCCTGCGAGAGATATGTCACGGGTCACTGGCGCACCCATTCAGGGTTATTTATACACGCTGTATTGACCCCGCAAAACAGAAAATTTCGCTTGTACGCAGAACAAAACCAGATCGATCCCTCCATATTTTAATCACTGTCGATTTTTTTTGTCAGTTGTTTGAAAACTTGTTCCACAGTCTATTATCTTAAGCGGAGAAAAGGGAAAAAACGACAGAAACGTCGCACTGAATTATGGATTTGCTCGACGAACAAATAACATCCCCGACGATATCCCGGCGACGTTGATCATATCAAAACTCTAACGAAATAACGCGTATGTGATATCGGAGTGTTTCTTACGCCGGATTTAACTCGTGGGGATTCGGTAAGAAGCTTTGCCGATTTCGGTGCGGAATCTGGAACATGTTGTAGCGGTCAGAAGATTATCAACCCCTTCCGACTGGAACACCGCGTACGTTTCCCGACAATTCGGGAATCACTAAACTTGAATAATATACCGCGAGTGGCGCGGTGCACCGTGAAATTTGACCGCCTAACCAGTTCGGCTACGCCCATTCTTGTGCACCAATCAAGTGACTTATTTACAATATCGCTTCGTTGATTAATGCAAAGTGCTTCAACCGCGACCGGATGTTGGTATTGTTCGGAACACGTTATATTTTGTTATCTGCCATATTTATTTGGCATGATTCTCAAGCTGGCCGATAAAGAGCTGCGCGCATTTTTATTATTACAGTGCATTACATTTTGTTCGTTTTACGGCACAATCTCTCCTCGTTATCGTTCCGTTAACAATATTTACATTTTAATTCTATTAGGCGACCAACTGGGAAAATGAAAATATGTGAACGCATCCTCCTCCTCCTTCTCCTCTCTCCGTCAAGATAGGAACCTGGATGTACACACGAGCCCCACGTAGACCCGTCTTTAAACAAACAAGACCGTGATTGCGCGCTCCCGTCAGATTTGTGTCAATAAGCAAATGACGTCACCGTACGCGAACGTTATGCAAATCTCAACGCCACCTCTGCGACCGCCAGCAGATAATACGAGAATCGGAAAAAACCCGCTCTCCGCCTGAAAAATCTGCAAAATAACACCGGCGAGTCCTTTGATAAATTGATCGCGATCCACCTGGGAAATAAACGGGGGGATTGTAATTCGCTAACGCCGTACAAAGTTTTAATGAAATTACAAAGGCGTCACGTGCCCGGCGTCCTCTCTCCAGTTGGCCGCGCGCATCCACTCGTCGCGGCCAACCCTCCACGTGAGAATCGGCCTTAATCCTATTGCGTCCCGCTTTCGTCCGGCCTGTTGCCGAGGTTACGGTGACGCCGACGGAGGCATCCACTGTAAGAACGCCGCAGGACCGATTACGTATGCGCTTTGCCTCCGCCGACGTCGATAATCGCCGCGACGCTCTTTTGCCAGACGACCGAATTTACGGAGCCGTCGCCGTCGCCGCCCCCCTCGCCGTTTAATTGCGCGATTCAACACGTAGATATCTGTCTGCACACTCGACCGCTCAACATTACAAAAATAAATGGCCTTCAATTCGCGAAGCAACAAATAAACGTTAGCTAATGCGAAGGTTGCAAGCAATTTCGCTCGGCGACGGCAATTTACTTTGCGGTTGTGAATAATGAATCGTCGATGTGTGTACGTACACCTATGCTCGGGACCGAGAAGAATTCGCGCGCTGGACGGGTGGCGGGAGAGCCGCCGCCGCCGCCACAACTTCGATCAGTTCAGCCTTGATTTAGACATTTGCACGCGGCTTCTGTGCGACTTTTTCGAATGTTGAGCGCTTGCTGACGGCCACTTCCTCGACATTCCAAGGTTGATACGAACCGAGCCGGAAATAATACTTGCTCCGGTGCAACAGAAGCTTTTATGTGTCTTTCGCAACCCGAAGCGATCTATCACGTGCGGAAGCTGAACCGGATTCGTCGGATGAATTCAAATCGACTTTGTCGGAATGGCTCCTCTCACGAGCGCCAGACATATTCTCCTTGATTATTTGGGTCTCTTTCATTAGCAAACCTTATTCGGAGAAGTTTCAGTCTTTCGCCGTCGAGAACTCTATTTCGGTACTTAATTTGTCTGCAAATAATGTGAACTCATCATACGAACAATCGCCGCGGCTCAACTTCTACGGATCGCGTCAACAGGAAAAAAATTACAAATTTTCCTCAAATAAATGACGCAACGACTTTTTTGTTTTGTTTATTTACTCAACGATAAAAATTCGAACCGATACGAGTCAAATATGGAACCTATCATGCGAAAGTAATATGTAATGTCAACAGGCAAGATCTCAACTCGGGTAGACAATACAATTTGATTGACATTTGAAAACACATTTTTTTGTTAATAGAATTGCGTGGGTATTTATTTCTTTACTTTGTCCCCGGGAGCGGGTTACAAAACTATAATAATCTGCAAATATTTTATATAGAACGACTGAATCTTACCGAATTGTTTTAGATTATCAAATTTGTGTGACTACCGTTTTAAACCACCACTTAATTAAAGGCAGTGAAAAATGGGATTTTTTAAATATGGCACCCAATGTTTGTTGCACATGTTGTATTCTGAGGAGTTTCCATCTGATTTTATTCTATTTTACACTTCATAATCCTTCAATGTACATGTTTATCTTACAAGGACATTAGATAAGTAATAAATAAATAATACTGTTATTGGAGTTTCCGAAATCACAAAACCGAAATTCGAACCTTATAAATACACAAAATGACATTTATATTCTTAGGAACATTGATTAGAAAATATCACGACTGATAAAAGTAAGACTTGATTATTTACACGTTATGATAAATAAATGTCACATTGTTTTAACGAATGCTCATAACTACAAATAAAAATTTCAGTTGTGACAACTTTGTGGTCGTAAAGAAATATATATGTATTAATAACCTTGAACTTAATTACAATCAATTGATAACTGCGTGTTGAGTAAAAATGTTTTTGTGCAACCGTACGCGAAACGAGCATTCCGCGTATCTAAAACAGGCCGCGAAATCCAATTTCACGGCCGTTGCTCTTTACGACAGTCGTTAAAGTAAACATCATTTTAATATTTGATACAAAGCAGGGTTTCCTGTAAGACTGACGTTTAGATTTTTCAGGTATCAAATTAGCGCGACCTTGATATACCTACAAATAACTATTGTGATTTAAAGAATGTACCCCAAGAGGCAATTAATTAGTAGGTACTCTTACCTTGTTAAGGAAAATAGAATAGAATAGAATACATAATTTCAAATCGGTGAAATAATTGCTGTCAACGTACATTTACACAGTTCTGGTTAAATTACGTAAAATAAGTGTGATGCGGTTAAATAAAAATATTTTGATATGAATAAATTTCTGCAAATAGAATTACCTCAGCTTTAGGGGTAAAAATTTACACAAAGTAAAAGAAAAATGGATATTTTTTGGAGTGTAAGTAAGGTGATTAAAAAATGACTTCGTTGAACCAAATTTATCCTCTTCTGTTGTGTTTCATTAAAAAATTTCCTACTTGAAAGACGAGATTTTGCAGCATAATTAAGATGAAATTTTAAATAAAAATTGAAAACCTCCAAGTATTCTAATTTGTTTTTAACGCCTACGTGTTTCACGAAACCTCTGCTTAAATACGCTCTTCGGAAACAAGCAAATAAAAATATCCAAGAAAACGCTCTAACGAGCCGGGGAGGAAAAAAAATCCAAGGATTTTTAATATCGCAGGAAATTATTATTTATCCTGCTGTTCCTGCCCTAAGATTTCGGGATTTGGGCAACGGACGGTTCGTTCAAATATTATTATCAAAGCTCACCCGAGGTTCACTTTAGGATAATGATCTGGCAATCAAACAAGGGATGTTTTACCCGACGTAATTAGACGTGTTACAGGACCGGCAATTCATCACATTAGTCTAATAGCTGCATCGCAGCATTCCGGAATAACCGCATTAACCTCGATAACACCAAAATAAACAATATCGCTGCGAAGTTAAATGAGGTAAAAGATTCGAAAACAAACAACAATGGCCTCCACCTCCTCCGACTCCTCGAATCGATACGGAGAAGAGTCGACTTAGCACGTTGTTTTGCACGCGGCCGGAGCGCCCCCACAGAAACGAACGAACGGGTCCCGCTTCCTCTCGACGGGGACGGCTCCTCGCATCAAAGATAAATTAATTCCGATGACATAACTAACGGGGGGCGGTTCGATCGACTCATTTGGCCGACACAGGTGGGCCACGACTGTTTCTTACCGATACGCAACAGTTGAACTCGGCAGGTTTCTCCGTGCACTTGAAAATTGCACCAGGAGTTATGGCTCAACCTGCTGCGGTATAAATGTGAACTCGGATCCTCGACGTAATTGTCTTTTTAGCATGATCGCGGCTGACACGCAACCGTAACGTACCGTATATCTCGCATGACAAACTGAATACGTCG
Source organism: Tenebrio molitor (assembly GCF_963966145.1). NCBI lineage: Eukaryota > Metazoa > Arthropoda > Insecta > Coleoptera > Tenebrionidae > Tenebrio > Tenebrio molitor. Next base: position 16,040,201 of record NC_091051.1, on the reverse strand, counting down.
AGGGGGAGGGAAAAAATGGAAGCAGATAAAATCGCCCGGTCTATGTGGGGCAACGTGTTCATTATCGGGCGCCCGTTTAATAAATGGTCCCGAACTTTAAACAAAGCAATTACATTAACAAAACTTTAACATGTTGTACTGTGTCGGGGCGCGCCCTCCGGCCTAAACGCCACACAACAATAAAACACCGGAGGGTTAGCTAACCGCCGCGAATTGCACTAAATTTAATTGCTCCAATTTCGCGTCCCGGTTTAACGTAGTAAGTAATCTTATCAGGACGCGAAGCGATCGTCCTGACGGCGCGGCAAAAAAACGAGTCTCTAGGAATTTATCGGGAGGCGGCGCGACCCTCGCCCCCCGTCGCGTTACGTGCACGCGAAATGTTTACGTTTAAATTAAGACTCTCATGACAAATTGAGGATACGAGCATAAAATTAACCAAGTAAGTACCGAGATGCCGGAGGCGTTTCATTAAAGAAACTTGGCAAAGAAACGACCACGGCGTGTTGTGTCGTTGAACATGGAAGAATTTCCACAACAATCCCGACATTTTTGCGACTATTTCGACCGACGACCCAAAACGAGCAAGGATCTCCCGGTCGATTGATCGGACGGGTCCCAAAAGCTAGGTTACGCAGGAGACCATGGAGGCCACGTTTAATTGATATTCATAACGCGCACCGACTAATTGCATTTTCAAATTTGTTAACTGGATGTGTCGGTTGTAAAGGCCAAAAAACAAGAAATACCGACCGCGTGAAAAAACCCAGTCGATTCAGCTCTACTAGAGTGCCTGAAATTTAATAGGAATTTAAATTTAGATACTCTGATAATAATAAACGGGAGCTATAAGTTCGTCAATGGTAAACATGTTTACACTGAAACTATTATTACGGGTTTTTAAAGGAAAATGTACGTTTTTCCGACGATTCGTGTCCAACTTTCTCCGCGTTTAATTGAGAAAGTCGTTAGTTAGCGAGCTGATTGCGACGCGAATGCGTGAACGAAATTATTGCGCGAAAAATGGAGGCAATAGAAATGGATTAAAACTGTGCCACTCTTTCATTACGATTTAATTTACATTATTTGTCCTGTTCCTTTTATGCTCCAAATTCAATTTCTATTCGAGTAATCCGTCGATTTATTACAATTTACTACGTAGAAGCTCTTTCCGGAATGGGATGAATGAAAGATTTAAGGACGACTTTTTTACAACTACGAAAACGCCATCGGAATATTTTATTGAACGGGAAAAATGGAACGTCGTAATCCAATTAAAGAAATCAGCCAAATCACGGAAGTACAGTCGAACTATCAGGAGATGACAAATAGAGCAATCTATCGAAAAATCACCATGAAGGACGCAAGCGCCGAGGTGGTTAGAGTTCAGTCGCGAAAAAAAAACCTTTATTATCTTATCTAATCTAATCTGATTTTTGCTGCATCCTATTGTGCAATGTTTATGACTTTTCTGTATTACGACGTCATTCGGACAGGATTGAAATTTCGAGGTGTTTTTAGTCATTTTCACTTTTACACCTAGTTCTCCAAGACAAAAGACAATCAGTGAGACAAGAGGAAAGCGTGGCCTACAAAAACAGTTTTCACTTTAAAAACTTAGTTTAACATTTTTTTTTCTTCCACTGCTAGGATATTAGTTCTGCTTACAAACATTTCAAATAAATATGTTCTTGTAAATATGTCATTTTCAAACTGAAAAGCATCAATTCACTCGTTTGAACGACCGTTCCGTCGTTGTTCGGTGCCGCTGATAATCGTAAATTCAAAATATCTTAGGATGAGATACGTGAAATAATATTTTAAACATTCTGGACCCTCCCACACGTTCAACTGAGTCACCTGCCGCAACAACTGTGAAACACTTTATGACAGTTCACTTTATTTATAAATAAAAAAACAAAATTACTGCCTTGTTTCATGCATTTTATTGTTACACAACATTTTGTTGTAATATTTTAAATTGTAAGAGTTATCACGATAAATTAATTCGAAATCATAACAATAAAACTTCCTACGTGATCGAGTGAGTGATTGATGTGGTTTTTGACATTTCTGTCATTGCCACGGTTATGGAGTTTGTGAATTAAACCGCTAACTAATCAACGAAAGACCTGAATTATAGAAGAGACATCGGACTGTTAGGATAATTACTGTATGTACTAATATATCGGGTGTTCACTTAAATTTGGCGTTGAAGAGTCGATTGTGAACGCACCACGGATTCAGATCACGGATCAGCTGTTTAAATCTAACCTCACTTTTTTGTTTGTGTTTTCACTCACACATTTTGACGAGTGGTGCGTTCACGATCGACTCTTCAACGCCAACTTTGGGGAGAAATTTAAATGAACACCCGATAGATATTCTGTGGTGAACGTAACTGTAACCTAAGAAATAATCAGTAAATTTTGTTGGCCCATTTAACGTAACCGTAGTGGTTGTCTCAGTTTAATTCAGTACTATCGACGTCACGTCATAAACAATGCACAAGCAAGTGTCAAATATGGCAGCTGTCAAGCAATTAATGAATCGTGTTATCATAATAACAATTTAGTAATCGGCACTTAGTTAAGTGGTTGGCTCGGTTCATAATGTGTGATTTCAGAATTGAATTGTATCTTTTCTTTAATAATGATAAACAACAATTTAGAAACTAAATGGCCTTGACGATATGAGAAAACGATCAGCGTACACTAACAGACAAGAAACATTAATTAATGCCGATTTGATTTAAAACAAATCTCAACGTCTGACAGGATCCTGTTTTTTTTTTTGCCACAAAATACGTTCCTGGGAGGCTCCTGTATATTCGGTGGTAATTTTCCATTGTGGCGGAACACAACGCTGATGAGTCAAAAAAAATCGCGGGAAACCCAATAAAACGCGGGCCCCGTAATACGTCCAATAAATCTTTTAAGAACGAGGAGACCATCCGAATTTGGTTTTTTTGTAGGGGCAGATGGAAACGTAAAATTCTCCCATAAACACGTCCGGATTACGAGCGGAAAAATCTGAAAAACGCCGGAAAAAAAAATTCTCATCCATATCGGGAAAATTGGATAATCCCGATTCCAGCGAACCGTCTCGTCCTTGACGGGAGAAACTCGCCCGAAAATACACCACACGTCCTGCGTGGGGGGCTGTCGTGGCGTGCAGCAGGCACGCCAGACGGCATGTACCGGGGTCAGTGCGACACTAATAATCAAGTTCCATTACATAATTTCCGAATTTTGCGCGTCGGGTGGGCATCATCAAAAATGCAGCACGAGGAGGTGTTAATGGCGGATTTAATTGGTCGTAAATTAGGCGTTAAACAATAAATACGAGCCGGGGGCCGTTCGGTGCAGCCGCTCCGGCGGTTTTTCCCTAGGCTCTGTTCACACTTACCCTGACGGGTGCTCCAAAAAGAAAAGTTCCTTGTTCGTCCACTTGCGAAGACATCTGGGCCCGGGCCTGCCTCTCCCGCTCGCGCAGGCGGTCTCTCTCCACGCTGCAATAGAAACAAACACTCAACAAGTGCAATAAAACACAAGAGGCAATACATACACGGCACACAAACAAAACGACACGAACCGCACAGAGGGCGCACCTCTCGACACACCACTACATATCGTCCGTCGAGGGTGAAAACCGGTCTTTTTCGCCCGACGAGATAACGCCACGAATTACGCTTTAATCCGGAGCAAAGACTAGCTTTAACAGTTTTACACAGACTCGGTGCCAAATAACTTTGTGTGTCAGACTTGGAGCCATGACGCGAACGATCCGACGTCACATTCTCGTTAACGGAGGAAGGAGGTGTGCGCGGGCCGGCGGCGGTGTACACCGACCGAACGAAATATTCTCCTCCCGGCCTGACACACTCGACACGCGTGACACAGCCACCATCTTATTAAAAAAAAATAACAGATAACGAAAGCGGTGTTTTCGACGACTAACCATAACAGATACGTGCAGGCTCGCCTATCGATAAGATAAGCCACGGATGGAGTCAACGTCGTCGACAGCGGATGGGTCGCGTTCAACTTGACTCGACCCAGTCGCCGCGCCGGTGAGACTCTTCTGGGGACTTACCGGCGAGACGAGTCGACCGCAAAAGACTTGTCCGACAGGACGAGAGTAATCGTCGGGGCCGGCCACCTTAATCGCTCATTAGGTATTAATCGATTAATCGGTCGACGGGCCAAGATGCTCCATAATCAAATCATCTGATTTCCCATCGTCGATAATAACACGCTCGGATGGTCGAACGATTAATCCAACAATCTATTCTTAATTGATTAGGCAACTGCCAGTGCACAGTAGACCATTTCAATAATAATTGTCCGGCGACAATAAACATTATTTGCGTTTTTCTTCGGAGCGACTGCTTTTACGTCTGACAAAATCTGATGGCTGCTCGCGTTCCACCACCATTTCCAAATCATATGCATATTAAAAATATCAGCATGTGGAAATGTCACAAATGCACCACGCAGGTGCAAAGGTACAAAGTGTTTCTAAAAGAACGTATTTCAAGAGTTCTGTGGAATTGTGCGGTTCAGTAATTTTATTGTGTCGAACTATGTCGAGCCGTTGAAGACGTCAAATCAGATATCAACAGTCAAATGTCAAATTATTATATCTTGGCGTCAATTGTGAGTTCGACGTCTTGATTGTTTTGCTTGTGGTTTTCTTCAGCTTTTCTATATTCGAATTACATGCTTTTCATCTTACAACAGTCTATTAAAAACGTGTCATTAATGGATTTACATAGCCTCTGTTTTTCTATTTGGTACCACCATATGCTACAGAGCGGCAAAAATCAAATACATATATTTGAATTTCATAGGACTCTTGATATACGTTCCTTTATAGACACTTTGTATAATGTCAAATAGAGAAAAAATGCATTTTCTTTTTTTTTTTGCGACATTTACCAGTAGGTTTCCAAAGTACATACAGGGCAAGTCACATAAGGCTTATTTCTGAATTTATTTTGTACGCAACCAAAAATACTAATGACGCAGACCACTTGATACCGTTTATAGTGTGATTTAATTTAGTAATCAACGTGGGTATGTAATTTGGCTAAAAATGTCAAAATGACGTTTTCCTGTTCTGATTAATGAAATCAAAAATTAAGTTCATCAACTGTCATTTTGACATTTTTAGTCAAATTACATACCTACGTTGATTACTAAATTAAATCACATTATCAACGGTATCAAGTGGTCAGCGTCATTAGTATTTTTGGTTGCGTACAAAATAAATTCAGAAATAAACCTTATGTGACTTGCCCTGTATACGTACAAAATTTAATTAGATAAAAAATTTGACTGTTAAAACTCAACTTTCTTATAATGTGGTGTATTTACAGTCATGACCCGATAATCCGGACCTGCGATAATCCGGATGTTCCCATAAACCGGATTAGGTTTCTGCACCGTTTGTGTATACGTTGCAATCCGAATTTTTGTTGATTTTGTAATCCGGATTTCATCAGGTTATCATGTTTCAGCCAAAAACTGTATATTAAACTGGTTTTAACTTGCTTATTGATAATGTATCTAGCCACTGCGATCAAAAAGAACTGATGAGTGACGATGAAAAAATTCGGACATTTTTGCCTCCAAATACGACTGCTTTAATTCAGTCTTCAGCCTATGGACCAAAATCCCATTCGCTTAACAAAGCTTTTCCATCGGAAAAGTCTTTTTGCAGAAATTTTAACCAACAATGGGGACCTGGTAAAATGTCTTAAAAGTCAAATTTGAAAACACCTGTGTGCTTCCTTCACAATGTTTGGGAAAAGGTACCATCCACAACTTCACAAATATGCTAGAAGATACTTTCAATTAACATCTTTAGATTTAGAAGATGCCACAGAAGACTCTATTCCTTTAAATATTTTAAGAGACACCATCCGCTCAGCAGCAGAAGAAATTGAAGAGGCTTCTACCATGCTCCAGAGCATATACGGAATGCTGAAGTAAATGCTGGTGATAGAGATAGATGTTGATGAGAAATTAATTGAAACAGGGGATTTGAACGATCTAATTGAAAATAATACCACAGATGATGACGAAGAATTCTTAAAATCGCCACATCAATGAAGGTAATGAATGAAAGATGTTATCAAAAGCTTCAACGTTGCTTTACAGTGGGCAGCAGAGAATGGTGTATCTTTGTTGGATATTATAACGCTGAAGAGATTCAAGGCTTTTAAAACCAACAAACTAAAATAACTATTTTTTTTCAAACTGTGAAAGAATACATACTTATGTAATTAAATGCAGTTATATGTATTTTGATTTTAAAATGTATTAATGTAGAGCTTACTAATCCGGATTATTTGATAATTCGGATCGAACTGGTTTTAAGTTTTAATTGATCCGGATTATCGCCTCCCACTGTACAGAGTGAGTCAAGTTTTACCGTCCGCACGATAAACCCTATTAAAAATTTAGTAAAAATTAAGAAACGTTAGGGTTACAGCTTGACAAAAACAGCTTGGCACGTGAAATGTGCAGAAGAAGAGACGAGAGAGTGTCTGTAAGACAAGGATATGGCTAGGGTTGTAGGGGCGGTACACTCAATGAAGCAAATAAGCTTAAAGCGTTTTATTCTGTTTTTAATTTTTCGCTCGTTTATACACGATCTTAAACAGCTCGACACACAACAAACAGATTTCAGTTCACTGCGCATCCATCAGCCATGTGCCAAGCTGTTTTTGTCAAGTTGTATACTCCCTTGACATAAGGCTTCGAATGTGTGCAATCAATTTTATCACTTCATTCAGAGCCATAAAATTTAAAAAATTGATTTTGAGCAAAACTTTTTTTCGTACGCGCTCATAATTCACAATTAATTCAAAGAATATATTTATGAAATTGACATCAAAGGAAAATTATTAGTTTTTGAATTACTCCAATTTTAACATTCACAGCGAAAAATGACCAAGATTTGTCATAAATAAATACCTCATTGTTGGTAAACAGCCAACAAACATAATTCTTAAGTCCCTAAAGGGTCCCATAAATAAACCATGTCAACCTCTTTTGTGGAAGTGATCGCCCAATTATAATAATAACTTATAGCTAAATTTTGAATTTTAATATCAAATTCCATTTATTTCAAAAAACGATGATGTTTTCATGATTTCAATGACACCAAATTTTTCCTAAATGTTTGGAAGGACTCTCAGTGGAAAATTATGTAAATTAATGTAGCGGTTATTGAAATAAAACGAAATATTTACCTGTTTCATTAAAAAATTTGAAATTTAACAGACTGTTCTACTAAGATACACAATCATTCCTGGAATTTATTGAAAATTTTAAATTTTAAATGTGGGTGTTTTCGATCGGGTCGTAAAGATTGACACTCTGTACTATTAAAAATTCAAGTTAAACAATATATGGAGTTGGAATTTTAGTTGTTTTCTTCTTAGCCTACCACTTGTAAATTAATTTGTAACATATATGTATTTAGATAATTATTATAAATACATCAGTTAAATAAAATTAAGACCCGGTTTATTCACCTTCAAGTAAATTTATCTGGCCAGTAGTTGCTATGATTTAGAATCTGCTATTGGTAGATCCATGGTAATTACCGTTCAAATAAAGTTACTTGAAGGTGAATAAACCGGGCCTAAGTGTAATAAACTAATAAATCATGTAATGGCGAATTTTTTGGGTCACTTGTGATAATCTTACTTTTGAATTAAAGGAAGTTACATTATATTATGCAATTCAACGCAATCCCAATACAATGTTGGTGTGTTTTTAGATAATAAAACGTTGATTCGATCAATATTTAACTCAACACAAGCATTAATTTTACCAACTAGTGGCAGGAATAAACTAAATAAACATTTGTTGTTTTCTTCGAAAAATCTGTATCATTTGATAGGAAACTATTCGTTTTTGTTATTTTTCTTCCTTATTTTTAATAAGACAACATGAGATTTAAATTGAATTAGTTTGAACGTTAGTGGGAGGTTAGTTGATGAGACAATATAACAAAAACAAAGATGTTTCAAAAATAACACATTTTAGTGAACACTTACCTAACCCCTGTTGTAACCGAAGCTAACAACAAGCTACTTATTTATAACTGTGGGGGTTTCAGTTTACTTAAATTATCAGTTGGTAAAAATAGATTAATTCGTTATTCAAGATGGCAATCGACGCTACCTGTACTGATCTGGATCACCTGTCAGTAATTCTGTATCGAACCGGCGATGCCAGTTCAACAGAATTGGACTTTTTTGAACGACAACGGTAAGTAACATTTTCTCAACATATCTATCTCGTTTAAATAGTACAAAAACGACCGGTATAACAGAAAATAACTGTGGGAAATACACCCGATTAGTTACGGTCTTCTTACGTCTCCTCTTCTTATACACGAATCGATCCACGGCTCTATTTATAAAACGTCCAGTTCTAGTAATAACTCGCCGCCCCCGAATCCAACGTTGACCTGCGTCTCGGGCGTGGATTTGTGGAGTAATTTAGAGTGCGAGACGTCTGGCAGCAGGTGTGTTCACCTTAGAACATCTGTTGGGCACATGCAAGACCGTCTGTTGAGGGCGCACTTAACGATTCAATCCACACGAGACTGACTCTCCCCCTGCATCTATTTTTTTTTCTTCATATTAGACTGTGGAATCTGTAACGGTTCAACGACGGATGCGGTAGCTACTGAAGACGACGACGCAGCGTTCCGCGAAACATAGTTAATCGTAATAAAACTCCGACGAAAAGAAAGTGATTACACCCGGTCAATGACGACCGGTAGCCATTTGAATAGACCGTTACGTGACAACAGGAGCGTCTTAAGGATAATTACTGGCATCGTTTTATTCCGCCGTCGTTGAATAAATTGCTTACACGGTCGAGGTAAGTTTCGGAATTTTCAAAAATTCAAATGTCAAACGCGATCAATGTGTCGATTAAATTTCTAATTATGCAACAAGATCGAATGCCGTTGTGCGACAAGGTTGGACCGAATTCTGAGTTCCTGCATTTTAAACACGGTATGTGTCAAGATTTATGGCGTGAAAGTGGTTTGAAAAATTGAAGTCCGCACGATCCACTTCTGATGGACTTATGAATGGTTCGACATGAAAACATGCTGCTGAAAACATCGAGTATTTACCAATTTAATTTTATAAGTAAATTTATGCACAAGAAGGTGCCGGACCTTCTGGCCATCCAGCTCCGTTGGTCTGTCGGGACTCAGCTGCTATCATCGGTGCATCGGGTCAGGTTTCAACATTTTGACACTGTATCCCCATAAATTTATGACGCCCTTACAGCGACGGTTACCCTTATTCAGTCTCATTAAAATACACGCCACACGATTGATTACGGATGTCCAAGAGAGAGGACAGGAATTTATTGCAACAATGTGTTAAGAACACGACCGTCTTGGGGAAAACCGGTCACTTCTTAATTATTAATAGAAGAGAAAAAATCGCAACTAATGTTGAAAGTGTTAACCATCACCTTCAAGAAAATGTTATACTGATCAAGGACGCGATAATCACAAACAATCAATTACTATTGAGCACATGTCAAAGATTACAAGACTCCTATTAGTCGGTACCAAAACCAAAAACGGTGTTTTGTTTCGAGAGACAACGTCGTCTGGTGACAGCGATACTGTCCAGATTCGGTGCATGCATGCATGTCCCACTTTTGTCTAAATTCCAGACATAGATTAACGAACATGACAATTACGAAATTTCGGTTCAATGTAATAATTTATACTAAAATCTATTTTTTTTTCTTTTAGATTGGACTCGATACAGTATTCGCAGAATGTCAAATGCTGTTACGGTTGTTGAACAGTTTATTTAAATGCTCTACCCGGTACAGCTATATTCCTGAGATTGTAAAAAATCTATAATTTACGATTGTTAATTATGCACGGTGTACGTGAACTTACGTTGCAAACTCGACCTCTATTGCAAATGTTCAATTTTCTAAATGACTGATCATTTGTGGTACTATTCTGTTTGTTTGTATAATATCATTTGCAAAACTAAAATTAACTAATACTCTGTTAGAAGAAAAACCTTCCTAACATCTATTCCCACGTTCGGAAATACTTGTTCAGCTTTGGAGTCGCAGTTGTCGGAAATCCTAATAATTCGCGACCAATCTTTCGGTTTCTGCGCAACGTCGCCTCACATTTTGTTAGATAACGCTTTACAATTAGTCCTTGTGAGGCCGATTAGGTATCAAAACAGCTCCAAACCAAAGCTAAGCTAATTTTACTCGACTCGTCTAGTTTTCGTCGAATGCGGTTCATCGACTGCGATCACTACATAAACATGTACCTTGTCACGTCAGCATTTGGCGTTGTTGTCACTTAGCACAACTTTACGTAACCACAACATAAAAAGCTCGCGAGTCGGGGATGCTAGACGGGCGAGGTGGAACTTAACGATCGCGCGCAAAAGCTCCGCTTATCGCGATCCGGACTATACTTAATTGACTGAAAAAGAATCTTTCAATTATCATACCTACTCGACGGCGTAAAAACAAAATAAATGTATTGTTTTCGGCGAGCCGATCTCCCGAAATTAATTACCTCGGTGTTGATACCGGAGAAGAAAATCGTAGGAAAAATGGGCCAAGGAGCACGCTAATTAATTAATTACGCGTGGGGATCTCTCGGGGATTCCTCCAACACAACAATCAAAATGTTTTCAGTTCGGATGGCGATCATAAAACGTCCCAATTATTCCGATCGGGCGGGGTGGATCAGTTCGTTCTAAGCCCCGAAACTCGAAAGTGATTTGTGAGTCAGAAACGAGCCGTCCGTTCATCCTTTTTCATGTAAATTTATTGACCTCGCGCACATATTTGTCTTGGTTGATTAACCTTGACTCTCGATGTACCTAATATAAATCGATGCACGCCATTTCAGTAAACTAAGCCCCCATTATAAATTAAACCGGAGATCGCCAAAGCCGATTTCACACAATAAATACGGCACCTTATCCGAATTACGGATCGCCGCTGAAGTGTGGATAATATCGTTTTTCTTCATCATTAAAATTCCCACGGCACGTTTACAAATTCAACGGCGCAGGACTCCCGGATGAACACAAAAAAAAAAAAAACAAGAAGAATGGACTAGACGACAATTTGAATTTTTTCCGAATAAATTGCGCCGACGTTTCGTCGTAACACCGACGTTTCGTCGTAACACCGACGACTGAGATAACGCGATGGTCGGTTATTAATCATATTTTAGACGTAATCAATTTCGTACGTCTGGAAGCAGCGTCGCAGCGAGGCACTTCTTGTCGAATTATTTACGTCGCGGGGCGTTTTGTACTGTGAAAGCTCGGAACGTCATCGCCGGAGGGAAAGCGACAATGATATCGTCGACAATTTCGTCTGACTTACGAGCAACCTCGCGACGACGACGACGACGACTGCTTTATCACGTCCTACCAGGACCAAGACCTGAAACTTTTTGCCAGTGCACTCGAAATTCACAACCGAATTCACACTTTGTTAACCGGAACATGTGCTATTTCATAAATTGCCCCAACACGGTTAAACACCGACTAATATTTAATATAAACGATATCAGCATTATCGGTAATTTATCTACTGATACGGCCATTATATTGTTACGCGTTGTTGTGTGTGTTTACAAAGGCTAAATTACTATAACGGTCGTAACGGATGAGCGGGATTTTTCAAAAATAAACTGCTGCCAGACTCTCCTCTCTTTCTAACCTGCCACGCAAAGTGCAAAACAACGATTACAGCAATAATTTCCCTCTTACGTGTTGTGTGTGTTTATCACGACAATGAAATAATGCTTCCGGACCCCAGTCACTCCACCCAAGCTGAAAATTTACGTCTAATCCTGAAAAAAACAAACAACCTGAAGGTTGTCTGGAATCGTCTCTTGGACTTTCGTCTGTGACCGTCAAAAATGATCAATTCGAACGAATTCAATTCGTGTTTGTTTCCTCACTAACGTGCAAAGTTTATACAAACATGTGCACATTCAACAGGTGACGAGATAATGGTTTAATTATGTGGCCAGCAAGATCAGCAGGTTTGATGCCACTTATCACACTCAGATTTATAACAGCAAATGTGTTTATAATTCGTCGAGAGGATTACAAGATAACCACCGACACACGCCTCGATCCGGAAAAGATTATCTACGAGTTCTCTGAACAGTTTTTGATTTCCGAATTTGATCTACAGCAAAATTTCTCTTTTATGATTCCGCAAAACACGATTCAATCAAGATTATCTACAATTGCGTAGAACTCCAGTGAGGTGGAGACATTAAAAAGGCCGATCGATTGATCGATTTGTCAATAGTTGGGTCTAATAAACAAAAGTAATTCATTTGCGATGGCGAAGAATGTGGCACACATGAATTTAATTGATGTGAATGTCTATAAATCAAACGTGACAGAACAGAAGTCGACGGATTAAAGAAAAACATCAACAACAACAAAAATCTCTCTATTTAAAGCTCAAAGTCAATTTGAACGATCCTACTTACAAAATATAGATTTTCAAATAGTCAACATACAAATAAATATTTACTGATGGCATTAGTCACACAAAATAAACAGAATAATAATTTTAGGTATTGACAGTGCGTTGAAATCCAGTGGATCAGTTTATCATAAACAATGTCCTATATGAAATTGACATAAATTAGATATCTGTTCCCAGCTGCTGTACACGCTTTAACCTTAAATGCGTTCGTTGTCTGCATCATATCCTTGTGGTTTAGCCTCAAAGGTCATAATGGTTTTTAATTATTTCAAATTTAAATATGTAAAACAACAGCATAATAACGCTCTCTTTTTTAGCCACTTGATGCGCTGTTCACCGTAGAAGTTGTTGTATACAGTGCTGACAACAACTATTGGACATTTGAAATAAAATTCGTGACTAAACTAATATAATGACCGTGTTTATACGGTATATACCATCACAGTTTGGCAATTTATAAACGAGGACGTTTCAAAACATCTTTTTTATCGAATATAGTGATTCATCAGTACCTTTGTGAAAATGTTTGCAATATGTAAGTAAATTCTGATCCGTTGATTACTTTAATGTCCGCCACTTCCGTTGCAAAATGCAGCGGAAAAGACTTAGAGCTACTTTGCACCCATGACAAATTAATTCCTCATTTATAGATTACGGTGATTTAGAATTTACAAGCAATATTTCACTCTCTATCATTGCGTGAAGAATTCACAACGAGAAAGAATAAGATTGAGATAAGTATCGAGTGTTCATTTAAATTTCCGGTCAAATTTGGCGTTGAAGGGTCGATTGTGAACGTAGGGATCACGGATCATCTTACGGCCCTTTGTGTTTTTCCACGAGTGGTGCGTTCACAATCGACTCTTTAACGCCAACTTTGACAGGAAATTTAATTGGACACCCGATAGATATGTAGTTATTGCAACTTGGAGTAGGCAAACAGTAGTAGAAATTAAAAACAATACTGAAAACAACACTACACTACACTACATGTTCTAGGCACCACTGATCGAGAATGACTAACAACAAAAACAAAAAAGATTACTGATTCACTTGTAACGAGCACCAAGTACCTGTAATTTTTAGGGGTGGTACGAGCAAGTATTTGGGTGTTGGTCAGTTTGTTTATCTTCTACTAATTAGATATTAGAAATCTAATGTCTAATGCCCAAGTTGGCAATAGGACACTTGAGGGCAAATGCGGGATTAAGATTTCGGTTATTTACCTGCCCTTAATGAGTACCTATGAGTTTTTTCTAAAATAAACCAATGTCCATTTCACTTAACTCAATCCTAGTTCACGAAGACTCAACATTTGGGCACATTTGGTGCTGAAATACAGAAGGAACGATTTTGAAATAGGTTGGTGGTTGCGATGGACATTTGGTTGAGGTACTGTTTTTAGATCCTAGCGATGTAGAGAACTTTTTTGTTCAAGATCTGTACTCTAAAATTCTTCAAAATGGACGTATTACTGCTGAATATGTTGATTGTTGGTAACTATTGTCTACAAAAAGACGTATATCAAGAGCTCTGTGGAATTCTAATATGTACATGTACATATTTGATTTTTGTCGTTCTGTAATAATTGTGGTACCAAATAGAAGAACAGAGGTTATGTAAGTCAATCAATGACAGGTTTTTAATAAACTGTTGTAAGATGAAAAATAATTAGAACACACACAGAAAAACTGAAGAAAATCACAAGCAAAACAACTAAGACGTCAAACTCACAACTGATGCTAAGATTTAATAATTTGACTGTTGACATCTGATTTGACGGCTTTAACGGCTCAACCTAGTTCGACACGATAAAACTGTGGAGCCGCACAATTCCACAGGACACTTTGTACTTTGCACAACTGAATACGTACACTAAAATTAATAATGTTAATGTCTTGCACCTTGTAAAAATGTTAAATACATACATATAAGAAACGTCATGGGTGTGTAATTACTCTAATTACATAGTGTGAATAGAAACAAAATTTGATTTTGATAAAGAAATAATATATTTTCAGTTACCCAGTATACGTTTTATTTTAAAAGCGATGCAATATATTGCTAAAAATTTGGAAAATAACTTTATTCAGTCTCTTTATTCAGAGTAATCCTAAATAATCAATTAGGTATAATTAAGCACTTTGATGTCCACGCGCGCAACCCACAAATTTTAATGACCGCGGCACGCAAATGACCGTGTCCCAAGTATTTAGACCTATTTTCTAACAAAAAAAAAACGACAATTAAGGCACGAGTATTTATATAGGATTTCCATTTGATTATGAAGAGCCGAGCTGTAAAATTATAAAATTCAAATTATTATCAGCAAAGAGCCAGCGGTTGCTTTTAACAGGCATCTGAAAAATATCTTAACACAAAAGTCATTTTGCTATAAAGTACATTCCAATAAAATGGACAGATAAGGAATGTAAAAACCCCGGTTTCCAAATGTTCGGTTGTTCAGTTCTTTATCCGCAACGAGTTTAACTGTACTACAATAGCCTGCAAAAATGCATAATGCCCCTTTATTGATTTGGTGATATTATAGTCTTATAACTGGATCCCTCAGAATCACATGAAAACACTATAGATAACAGCAGGTGTAGTGGTCCAAGAACTCGATCGTTCAATAATTAGAAAATTATTTTTTACATCTATTGCAAAAAAATTACTTGGAACCCTACGCCCTGATTTTAAATACAAAATCGGTTTACAATATTTTTGGTGATGGTTCAAAACTGCCGAGCAACAATCTGTTCTACTACCCAATTATTAGCAAACTCAAGAAAAAAAGCAATTACGAAAAAATCAAAATTTTAAACAAAATAGGATTTGGAAATTAGAAATAAATCATTATTCGCGTCCTGTCTTGCGAAACACTCCAGGCCCAAGACCCACCCATAAAGATCTGTTTATTTACGTTCATTACCTACTTCTTTGTTAAGCTATTTTGACATTTTTAACGATAGGGCCCAACACATGTTTACAGTTCTTGGAAAAGCATACCGGGAGACTTTACCTTGGTCAAGTGAAAACTGTAACCACTGAGAGAGTAACATTCTGTTCTGTAACACGTTTCGCCAAATGCTAATTTTATATTTCTAGCTTCACTGGCAGTGGAAACATATTTATGTCGAGGTATGTAAACAGTCCCACTAATAGTGATAGCACCGTTGAAATACCAACCTCTCAAACAAACATGATTTTTCAATTTTCCAAAAATCCTCGCTCTAACTTACAAGAACTGGTTTTGCATCCAACTTAGGCAAAGTGTTTGTAACATGGATGATCGTCACGTTAAGAGGGTCAGTTCCAGTAACTGACCATCCACGCCTTTTACGATAACATTTACATGCAAAAAGCCACCACAACAACCTTTATCGTCTTTCTTGCCGCGATCCCGGCAAAACACTTCTCTCGTGAAATGGTTATTTGTCTTATTAATTTCTGAATATCTGTATTATGCGGTTACGAGGTTTTGTTGTTGTTCCATTTTGTTTTTAACTCCTTCTTTATGTTTGTTGCACCTCGTCTCGTGAAAACAGCGACTGGAACTCGTTTCCCTTTTATTCCGCACTCGTTTATCACTGCGACGACAAAATACCGACCCGTTAAGATTTTCACAGTTTCACTGTTAATGAAAATTAGATTTTCTCAAACAGACTTCTTATCTTTTTACGACCGTCAACAAAACATAATTAAACCGCGGTGGGTAGGTATCTATTAAAATTTTCTTTCATAGCCCACGCGACGACACTACGTTTCAAATCAAAATCCAAGTGCTTTTTTTGTTCTGGTGAAAATCGATAATGTCCCATCGCTTTTGACGGCTGTTATTAAATTAACACCTCTGGTTGTGGGCGTTCGGGGCTATACCGCTGGCAAAGAAATGTAAAAAAAAGCCATTCAACAGGTCCATCATTCACCGCTATAAACGAATATTGCTGTCACTGTGACCAGATAGAGAAATCGAAACGGGCTCCTCTAATCGTTAGAAAAGAAAAGAAAAATCTTGATGGTACGTTTTTTCCGAGTGCAGTGGGCGGCCGGGTCTATCCCACATCGCGGGGTAACAACTACCGTCTACATTAACGGCATAACGAGGAGTATAAGTGGTTTCATTGCACGCATCTTAATCAGCTGCCGAGGGCAGGTGTGGAGCTTCCAAACTCCCGGGGCTAATTTCGTTTTCCTTCTCTTATTAACTCTTAATTAGCGCCACGAGCTTGTCCCTCGACTTCTTCTCTTGCATGTGACGAGACTTAATGGCGATTCTGTTTTTGCCATATTGATCTGCGTATCAGGACCGGTCGGAAGACAACCTTTTGGTACCGTTCCACAGCTATCACAATCGTATGCAGCCAGCACACCTACTCCGACGTCGTTAACATAACGCCGGCGAAACGTTGTCGAGTGCACGGAAACCGTTCCGATACCGACACCGGCTTCGTTAAATATGTTAATTTATTCGAGAGTCCAATTATTACGATTTGGAGGTCGCGTCGATTTTTGTTGTTTGAAGATGGCGCAGTCATGGAGGACGAGAAGGCATCACGTACGCTCGCTCCAGGAGTTCATCGTCCGTTGCGGCAATCTGTCTCAATTAATTCCGATGCAAACTCGATGCGCTCCTGATGGACGATCGGACCAACTCCACTTGCACGAACGCAACGAAATCCGCCATTAAAAAAAATACAGTCTTAATGCAGCCCTCGGAGGGAATCTTGACGGACAGCAGTTCCACTGCGGATGATTTAGGGCACCGTTAACGCGAACGTGCTCCACTTTTTTGCAATATTCGCACGAATTAGGGGGTGGATAATAAAAATTCCGCCGTGCCCTACTAAATAATTCAACTCATAAATTGTCCCCGACGTGCATCGGCCGGGCACGACTACGTTTTCAGGTGGCGGTTTCGGTCGGGAAAAAAATCGACGCGCCCCTGACATCAATCAAAACAATAATTACAGCGATGTTCACCTGGTTCGCTACTTGCGCAACGTGAAAATGACGAACGACCCCACCAACCACAACAAGAAACTTATGGAACATCGAAAACAATGACGACTTAAACAAATGCGCAATTTATTTTATTCGCTTGCAAAATGCTGTCGAGTCAATTTTCACGTTCGCCAAATAAACACGAAAAATCGCATAAAATTTTAATACCACAACAGTCAACAATGTTTTATGGGACGAGAATTTTACGCGTCCACTATACGGAAACCGCTATTTTCGCGTTTGATTGATCGCCCACTCCGATACACGTATAGGTGTTTGTTTTGATTGAGGAGCAGCGAACGAAGGGACAAAGAAACATCAAAGTAAAAATGATACGAGAGTACCACGCGAATGGTTGTTAATCTTGTGCCAAAGTGAAAAGTATCTCGCGTAATGAGTACTACCTAATTGCGTGATGATTAATGATGCGAAAGTTATTACCGCACAATTTCTGAAATGTCTCAACAAATTTTCATTAATCTGGAAACAGTCACAGAGTGGTTTTTGTTGGGTGCGATAACTGTAATTTTATCAGTAATGAAGCGAAAATTTAAAAGGTGCTTATACCGATAACGACCAAGTCATTTTAATTGAAAATTCTTATTATTATTTTTTACGTGCAGTCAAAACTACAAATGTAAGTACATAATTATTAATTTAACCCAGTTCATTGTTTTAGCAATTAAAACAAAACGCTACAATTTTCCGGCAAATAAATCTTTGCTTGCAACGGAAATGATTCACATTAATGTCTATTTGTCTCACGACGACTTGATTTCTGCCTTAAAAATCGCACCAGTATTAAATGATGATTTGCAACTAGAATTCAAATTTGCTCGAGTACCTACTTGGTCGATGGTACTCGAAAACACTTAACCCAACGTTTATGTTTAAATCTCGTTGAACTTCTGTTCTCCTCTTTTGTATAATAACTTCCTGGAAAATGGTCTTCAGAATAAAATTCTCGTTTAAAAGATTATGATAAAAGGTAGGTGTTATTTTCGCCTGATAGTGTTTCAGGGTTGATGTCGCATTCAATGATCTTATCTTTGTGGTATTTTCTAATTAACTATAAATAAAAAAAATGCAAATATGATGTCAGCCGTATTGTATAATAAATAATAATGTTTAAGTCAGGAGATACTTAGCCGACAAAACTGAAACTTGCCACTGTTGATTAAACAAAATAAACATTTTTATTAACGACTTATCCACTTGTCAGCCGGCGCAACACGCTTCTTTACCGACAGGATCGGTCCGCCATCATCCGATTTCCTTGACATCGATGTATTTCTCCGGAACAACCGAATCACCACGTCGATGAAATGGGGAATACGAGATTGTTAGAAATGAATTAACACGGTCGGTGAGCACAAACGTGTAATTACGTCCGTATGTGATGCATTAATAACAATAATTTATTTTTATTCGCGTTTTCAAATGAGGTACAAAAATGAATTAACACATCAAACGCAATCAAATGGATTAAAAGCACGTTTTAATTTTCATCTTCGACCTAAACAATAATTATTACGTCGACACTGTGTACAATTTGCATCTTGATTGAATTTCTACGTCAGTAATTTTTAAAATTAGAATATTTTTTCCACCAGTGACGTACCGCTGTGCCGGGTCAAATAACCTAATTAATTAAAAACGAGAAAGGGGATCGATACGACAACCCCTTGATGATTTTTTATCCCTATAGTTCGTCGTGTCTAAATCTTACGCAAACGACTCGTGCAGACCTCTGCCGTCATTCATCGGAATTAGCAGAGCGAATCGGCGGGAAACGGGGTTCGGCGTTCATCTTCTTGTTACACACACTTTGCGAGACGCACTTACCTATTGGAAAGTGCTTCCGAAAAGTTACTTGAAATTTGCAAAGCTACACCTGGTACACGTGACGCGGTAGCTTAATTATCATAAAGAACAAACAAAGGACGCCTGGATATAGCTCGTTTGCAACGGATTTATTTCCACACCGTTTTTGACCCCATTTTTTTTGTCATTATTTATTTAATGCGATTTCTACGGTTTAGTAATTCCATGAATCAGTGCAAAATACCGAAAAAATCCGACATACAACGTTGAAAAACTTCAAGATCGCAACAGGCAGCGCACTTTTCCTGGTAAAGTGTGCCAAATATCCGAAAACCTGACGTGTTAATCGATATCGAAAACACACAAATTCACTTTTACACCGTCCTCCCGGGGCCATCATCCATTATGCAAACGGTACGAGCGGTATATCGAAACTTGTTAATTTCTACGATTAATAATGATCAAGACGTGGCCTCAGATATTCGTTCATGCCGGTTGAATAATTTATGTCGATGTGGCATCGCAGCAGGAGGAAGTGTCGTCGTCGGTAGCAGACAGGTAAAGCACGACACGAACCATAAGGACATTCCGTTATTTTTGGTCTATTGTAGAATGGGTTTGCCGAGACACCCGCCGATTCCAAAACACTCATTTCAATGCGTCGTTGTTCCCTTTTGTACGGCTTAAAAATAGCCACCCGTTAAAATTAGAATTGCATGGGGGAACGGCGCAATTGGGGTGCTTCCTGGGGCGGTTTCCTCGAGATTCTCGAATTAAAAAATCAATTTCCGAAGGGCGACGCCTCCCTAACGAGACGAGTTCTCTCCGAGCGGACTCAAATCAGGCGAGATCGCCGGACGTCCCCGGACGATTTAGGTTAAATCAAAACGAAAGCGCGACGTCATCGGAATACGCAATCCGGCGATAAATTCCGGAACAAAGGGTGAGAATGGACAGGCTATAAACATAAAAATTTTCCTTTCCCGTAACAGTTCTCCACCCTTTCCGCGGCAATGCACCGGAGGATAATGATTTTTCCCCGAAGCCGACACAACGTCCCCGTACAATAATTCGCAGCAAATAAAGACAGCAGTTGCACCACAAAAGAAACTGATAACCGATAAGATGTCACTGTCACGTCATCAGCTACCATTGACGGCAGCGCACGGTAAAAAAACTAAATTCCACCAATTATTCATTTCCGCCTGTGCAAATTCGCATTACGCAATTAAAGTTGACGCTCGATTTGCTCGTTCCCAATCAAAACAAATTGAATAATTGGTGGCCGCGTACGTTTTTCCAGTTTACAACGTGACGCCTCCGGAATCGTCGTGCCGGTTCAAGGTGTGCGTCTCATATTCTCTGGCGCACAAAACAAAGAAAAAACTTTCTATAAATAAACATGAAACCCGGCTCCTTTCCTTGGGGAACTACAACTTCTCGAAACGGGAGTGGGTGAATCTCATATTTATTCGACAACCTCTTCGAACGATTCGGCCCCAGACTCGAATTTACTGCGTGGCCGAGAGGAAAACCGACATTACCGAATCTTAAAACGTCTTTCTCTTATCAAATCGGTCCCGAACAACGATGCCGCAAGGTAAATACGGGTCCGGTGACGGGCAGAGAAAATCGAAGATTCTTCACTTGTCCAACCGGAAAAGGAAGAATCGACCAAGAAGTGACTGGCGATAATAAATCTTGTCCGGATTTTTCGTCGCTGCAAGTCAAGCACTTCAGAAGCGGTGGACTGTTTGCGGAATGCCATCACCAGTAAGTTCCTCGTTCACATAATTGTAACTAAACTAAATCTGTTTCAACACTTCCACCAAGTGGTTCGTGTCCGACAACTGTTGACCATAACGTATAATAATAATAAACCACAAGAGTTTCGTGGTTTCGTTTTACTCCTTTCCTTCTTAATATATTGTGAAAAGGGAAAAACTATGTTTTATTAGCAACGCTTTTCCAACAACCAGGCAACAATTATCCGAGGCACGTTTCCAAAATCGCCCACTTTCGCCTTCGTTAATTTTAGCAATATTGTCAGTGACTCTGTAGCGATAGGGTGCTGCGCGACCGAACAACGTAACTAACAACAAAATTCTACAAAGCGGGTAACAGCTACACCGCAAATTTAGAAGAGTAGCAACTGACCAAACTTCAAGAAAGTTTCCGGCTCCAAACTTTCGTCCTTCAACAGATCTCTCAGTTTCTTAAACCGTTCGTTACACGAAAATGTTTCTCAAAAACTCCACACAAAAGTGTGGAATATTTACAACGACCTCGCAAGAGCAGTGAAATTCTAGACAAATTTGGTGAGTGAACTTATTGGAGAAGGCCGACAGACACCCCTTGGAGAAAACAAGTAATTATGACGTTACCGGGAAACCCAACAAAAGTATAAAGTATCGGTTTAGCACACCTGGAGACCGGCATGACGATACTTCGTATCGTGTTTAGAGAAACGTGATGGCCCTAAAAAGGTTCTGACGTCACTGGAGAAAACAAATAATAAATTGGATACGTCCTATCGGACATTCATCCGGTGACGTCAAAGCTCATAATCTGACTAAAACTGAATCCATAATCGAGCGTTCGTTCTCTCTTAACTGTATTTATTTTCGACACTAATCTGCCGTAACTTCAAAATAATGACAGCTGTCACAGTCACGGATAAGTAGTAATGGAGAAATTAGTCTTGTGAAGCAATGACAACGCTTGTGTCACAACTAGGTACTACTTGTTGATAAATTTTTGCGGATCAGTACAATGACGCAATAAAAACTTCATATTTCATAGGGGATTTAGTCTTGTACGTGAAAAAATAAAGACTGCAATGGCTCGACGAGCAAATATTATCATAAAAATTATCACTTATGATAAACATCAATTTGCGAGTCGCAGAGTAAATATTTATGCGAAATTTGCCATTACGGACAAAAAATATCGTTACATTTAATTTCCTTCTGTCGTTATCGCTGAGGCCAACGGACGCACCCTGCAGTAAACCACTAACCTACAAAGTATTTCTAGATATTCTAGAAATAGAGTCGTCAATCGGTTCCGTAAAATTTTAATAAGCCTAATCTACTCGTTAAAAAACATTTTAAAAATGTCATTATCTTATCGCGCTGCGTAAACATTGATGTTAATTACCAAGAGAGTTAAATTCCGCAATTTTGACAATTAAAGCGTCAGTGGTAAAACTTTGGTGGCCAAAGGCAAAGCTCTCTCCTTGGGGGTATTTAGGGGTCCGAACCTATTTCCGACGACCTTGGAATGTCGGCAAAATTGGCTACAAAGAAGCAATGCGGCGATAAACGTAAAATATGGCGGTTCGACCCATCACCACTTTGTAGCGACAGATAAACACCGAGGAGGTTTGTATAAGCTCCAACATACTCAAACAGACTTGTAGAACAGTTACTTTACAAGATGGCTAAAGAAATAAATAGAAACACGGCCGATTTAATTTGCCGGTCGCGTGTTTCACGGGGAGAAAAGAAGAAAATCGGACAGAGGAAACAGAACCACCCTTAACATCGATATTTTCTACCTGAGACCTAGAAAAGCGGCCGACAAAAACACGGACTCGTTGGACGTGGTGGCAATTTAAAAATTTAGTGCGTCCTTGAGAACTACCGAGATGATGATGTTTTCTATCGACGATTTGAATCCGGGAAGGGATGTGGCTGTAAAATCGATGACAAGTGCCGGAAAACAACAACATACCTCCGCCGAATGTCCTTCCTCCTCTCTGTTTATGTTACACTTGTTGACGACGACGACAATCTCCAACGCAAAATTCACTTCCACTCGCGTCTGTCACTCCCACTTATCACGACCCGGGATATTAATCGAAATTACGTCGCACGGCGGCCCGAATGAGGGTTCCATGTCAATGGCCATCAAGATAAAAACTGGAGAGAAGAGCGAAACAAGACGGCTGCAGGTCGAAAAGAGAGGGGCGTTTTACGGCCATTATAAACACGCTGTGCGAAACTTTACCCTCTCTTGGTGGTCACGTTGTCGGACCTTTCTTCGAAAATGTCACCGGGAAACCAGGTGGGGGATTTCGTTACGACCGACATAATCGAATGTTATGATGACGCGAAAGGGGTTAAACGTTAACGAGGACCACAGTCAAATTAGCTCGACTTCGGCGGTCGTATAACTGGCGATTAATTTCGGATGGCGCTATCGACCACCTCGGGGGTTAATCTTTGTGCACGTGAAATGTCGTCGTCGTCGTCGTCGTCGCATTAGCGCTAATTCTTTAAACGGCGCCAGTCGATCGAACCCCCTAGCCGGGATTAATTAAAATCGGCCGGAGGCAACCCACCCCTCACGGCACACACGGTTTCCTGCACCTCTCAGGATAATGACGCGCGGGTCCTACATCCTGGGATTGGATTACCCATATTAAACGGCAATTATTAAACGTGCACCTCTCGGAGACGATCGATGTTAATACCGAAATGGGAACTTGACTATCATCATAAATTCAGTACACAATGGGACTGGGAATAAAATGACAAGAGATTTATTGCTGTTTAGTCGGCCTCGAAAAAAATGGGCGGGTTCATCCGTCTGTCTGCATCAGGTAGAAAACAGCTTTTCACTTATCGCTTTGTGTCTCTTATCGGGAAATTCGTCCCCGGGAAAATTTCATTTCTCTGCGTGCGAACATCCATCACCGCCTTGAATATATTAATGTAATTAACATTGGAGGAATTCACGTGGGCGTTCCTTGTTTCACTAATGTCATCATTATGTTAAGTACCGTGCCTATGGACGCCTAGATCACCGATTATCTCCTCTGATTGATCAGTCTTCTCGGCGCATCTCGTCTTTCGTTCACTCTCCAACGATTTTTCTCCCTCGGTCGATCGATCTCGACCCCGTTCAGAAACAATTCCCTTCTTCATTGCTTAATCGATCCGAAATGTCAAACGAAAAACTGATTTCCAATTTTACAACCTATTATGTCTTCGCCAGTTCGCTGTTATTGCTTCCATTTTACCGTTACGTTCTAAACATAGACCACCGCTTAGAAGACATTCCTTCTTCGTCCATGCTCGAGCTATCATTACCGCGCGACACGACCCATTCCTAATCGAATGTAAATGATATCAATCGCTCGCGGCCATCTCAAAAATAAGTTACTGGTGTAAGCGAAAGCCACCAAATTCCGACACCTCGACATGCGTGTTTCTCGATAACGTGACCGTACTGAGAACTGTGCGCCACCGTCGACTATAGTTTCGAGTATTTCACTATCATCGTGGTTGGGACTCACTGTATATACTTACTTTTCGCACGATAAACCCTCAACGTGTCAATTCAGCAACAAGATACGACCAACGTATCTCTTCAAATCTTACACCGCGTTGAAATAAACAACACGTCGTAACCTGAATAAAGTGATCCGGAGTCGCGGCCTGACAGGTCGATACGGAAGATGGACTGTTTTCTTAAACATGACCTACAACAAAAATTCCGAAGCGCACCTCAAGGCACCACCTCGAGTCCCACGTTTTTAAACATTTCGATTCCTCGATTGCTGTTTAATTCACTTAACTATCTGTAATCGCAAAATTACTGACGTTTTATCGAATGATATTAATAAATTTGTGCTCAAGGATAAGCCGAATTTTTTTTGAATCTGGTTCTGTAAACAACAAATTAAACACTTCATCTGGTGTGAGAATTGAGACGTTAAAGTGCAAAGCACAGCTTTTAGCTTCCAGCAAATACATTTTAAGACTCGCGCGGATGGCTCAGCCGTCAACATTAATATCTTCGACGTCCTCTCGTATTAATCGGTATTGATGAGTCCGTTAATTACTTTTTTTAAATTCAATTCACTCGAAGTACCATTCCCGCAAGTACAAAATTTAATATGCACGGCTGCATTAGTCATCAACTCCAGCAATTTAAAGAATTAGTGTTTCCGTGACACACGTAATTTCCTGGGAAGTACACCACAATCCGTAATAATATTTTCTTGCAACCTGATTCTGTTACATCTTTCTCTACCTACTTCGTACGCGGGACCCGAGACTGAAGATAAGAATATTTACGTGGAAAATTACCGTCAGGAATGGCATCTTTGTCATTCTGGTCTCGCATAAAAAACAAGTCGAGAGAGAAATCTTTTATTGATTAGATTATGGGTTAAAGGGTACGGTATCGTGCGGTCATACGAGCGCAGCATCTGATCGACGCAAGATAAGCTCCTTGACATTGATAGATAAAATTCGATATTACTAATTTACTATCAATTTATGCAATACAAAAACAGTGAAAGGTGTCACCGTATCGGGGCGACCCAAATCCAACAAACTAGGCCAACAAATTGGATTTTGTGTACATAAGGACCGACCAGCTGAGATAAGATGGATCACATTTGAAGTTCGTGAATGGCACTTGTGTTCAAGAACCAAAAAAATACTGACCCTAATAGACCAAATATGAAGAATTATAAAAGTGAAACTCTGTGATGATGTGTTATGAAAACCTTGCCGTCAACAAACCAAATACGAATTTCTTTCGTCCTCATCGATTACCTGTCTCACTATTGAGCCTTACAATAAATGTTAACTTTATCGGGAGCCGTATGCAACTGATTGTCACTCAATAAAGTCGCTATTATGTCAATAAATGACAACAAAAACAATAAAACGTAACTGCTGCAAATAAGCTGACGAATACAGTAAACTGGTGCAATGTTTATTATGAATTTCTCAGGTTCTGACAGTGAAAACGAGTACATAAACTGGGACTAGTATACCGCAACCTGTCGACAGTGTCAAGACCTCGCGCCATGTTGTTTTCAAATTTTTTTTTTCAATTCCTAGTTGTAAAATTCTTATCGAACGATCCAAGGCGAGCGATCATTTGCGTGTTACAGAACTGCCGAAAATAACAACGGGCGACGTCCAAAAACTCGTCCTTGATTTTTGAAAAATCACGCGAATTTCAGACGAAAATTTTAAAAGTGTCGAGAACCGGTATTGATTGTTCCTAAACAATTGAGGACAAACGGTACAAGCTGATGGCGACCAAGGATCGGACTGAGGTAAAGAAACCGTAAAAACCACCTGGCAAGGGTTGACGAATTCGCATTCTGCAATTAACCACCGCGATAACGGAACACTTGCGGCCACAAAAAAAGAATGTCTCACTGCTCACCAGGGACCGACAACGAACACCATCATAGAGCAAGTTCCGGACGTCAATTACGATTAACATTATGCTTCCTGTTAACAAAGAACTAGATGACACCGCTTCCTAACTCCGAATTTATTTCACCCAGGGCACGATCTGGAGGGTTAAGCGACGACTCACATTTTCGGGAATCGGGAATTCGACAAATGTGACGTTTCGAGCGCCACAACAAAAAAACAAAGTACTTGTTAGATTCGCTTCGTGTGTCGAAATCCTTGGCCCGAATGCGAGGCCTTCCTCGGTGCAAGAATCAGAAAAAAAACCCCAACAATTGTTACGACTGACAACAAACACAACCGGCAACGTCGCCTTGTCACGCGAACGTCACTGATCTCTTTAGGTTAACGTATTCCGAAAGGATAAACACATCCACCGGGGGCGGCTATTCGCGCTCCCACTAGATTCAATTGATCGATTGTTAATTGTTACGGATGAGTTATAATATAAACAAGTGAATATCGAAATGAACAAACAAACAAACACACAGATCTCTCTGGATACCGTACCGATTAGAGTGTGCAACATGTCATCTTACCGGGGTGGCTTCTTCATTTAACCCTTGTACAGTGATTTAATCCTAGTGGCATTGTCAAGACATCACTGTTGTTGTTTTGCACACGAAACAACACATTGGCGACCACTTGTTGTTAATTGTTCGTAATGGCAGCAACTATGAGTTGCCTGTGGACCGCACAACACCGCCACAAACAACACGGACAGATGTCATTATTATTATTGGAAATAATATCGGTGGAGACGGAACGAGAGCGACCGATGATAACCAAACAGCGCAACCGAGACCACTCACATTGCTTACACATTAAAGATTTCACTTTACAACCGTCTTCCCCTTACAAAGTGGACGTTACCGTATGTTGTTCGCGACTCCGTACTCGCTTTGACGGCGCCACCAATCGGGCTACAGGTTTCTGGTCGTCGCCGCTCTTACACCGTTTGATTTGACGCGCATCGCGCTCGATCCGCCAAACACACACGTACAACAGAGACCGGATCGCTGTGCACGCGGCCGCGGCGATCCGTCCCCAGGCGACGGTTCACGATCGTGCGACCGTACGGACCCGAACGCGCCTACACACGTGACGCGTCCCTCGGCTGTTTACGCCCACGGCGGCGGCGTCGTTCCGAAAAACACGCGAAAAATACGAGACACCGGCCTCCGGCTACGACAGCGCCGCTGAGCGGACGGAACCTAAACGCTTCGACTGTCATCGTTTCTGTCAACGACAAAAGCACGTGATTTATGGACAGGGTAGATTTCACTGACCGCTTGCAGTGTCGGGTGGACACCACAACACTAGAACGGGGCTAATAATGTGGGTATGCATAAATATACAGAGTGTTTTTTAAATGCTACTACTACTTTTTTTAATCTAAAACGGTATGATGACAAAAATAAAGAGCGATCAAATTAATTTGTAATAGAGTTATCCAGAATCCGAAATCGTATGTCGTTACTTGAACGTGACGCTCCAATAAACACAGCTTGAAACACAGGTTAGAAGTTAGATCTCGACATATCAATCACAAAAGACATAGGTACGGATTCAAATCCATGGATAACTCGATTATATCCTATTGTTTTTAATTAGCTTTAATTCAGTAGCGTACTGACACAATTTTAACCAACATTTAATTTATTTTTATCTCAAAAACGAAGACTTTTATTAGATAATTTTTCTGTGTATGAGTTCTACTCATTCTCACCTATTACCAGTCTTTTTTTGTACTAGCATTAGAAAAAAATCCTGCATACAACATAATTTGACAGTGAAGTTGTTTTACATTCAAAAATGCAGACATTTGGAAAATTTTCTATCAACAGAAAAACGAACTTGCAATAATTAGATAGAAATGAAGGTTGTGTTCCAAAATTATTTGCCAAACTCTAAAAATAGAGAATGGAGATTAGGTATCAGACTGGTATAGTTCCAATCGTTATCTTTCTCAGAAACCATAGCAGGCATCAGATTGTTGAGCAGTAATATACATATTTCTATTGTCGAATCTGTTATGAAATACTACATTTAGTTGCAAGTTTTCACCAACTGTATGTTATCACCTCCTCTTGTTTTTAACATTAGATACGCCATTTATTTTTATTTTTTTTATTACCCTAAAGTTCTAGAGACCAAGGCGGCGTTGAAGAGTCGACTGTGAACGCACCACTCGTGTAATAGCAAGCTGGTGCGTTCACAATCGGCTCTTCAGCGCCAACTTTGACCAGAAATTTAAATGAACACCGATAGATTGAACTGAATCAATTTGTTGATTTTGTACGACAAGTACAATGTTCACGTTGGAGCACTTTCAACAATAAATCCAAATAAATGTGTGCCGAAATGAACAAGAATTTTCAATTTGGGTCCTCAAGGCATTTAACGTTGCCACGATAAGTGTAAAAATAAACGTCAAAATTTACAAAAGCACAGGCGTCGCGTGGCACACTTTGATCTCATACGGCATGCGTTGCCTACCCCTAAATAGGATTATTTTTAAAGCCTTTTAATTGTTGCACACCGACAACAGAATCACTTAATTGGAAATAAATAAGCCTGGTATTGTTGTAAGTAATTATCCGGTGTAATTGCGCAAGAGGACGAGATAAATTTTCTCTGATAAGAACAGTCGACGGATGGAGTCCACATAATAATTAAGAACTACATACGAGTACAACTTTATGACTGATGAAAAATTAAGATAAAATTTAAAACAACAGAGAATTATTTACTCAGGAGAAAAATATGAGAGCAAATTCTGTAGCAAAAGTTAAACTGCGTTTTGTAAGCGATAAATCGCCACCTAGGATGGAACGGATCGACTACTAAAAACCATTAGTGCAAGGACTAACAACTGAATTAGTTGATCGCTTGGCCGTTGGCGCTTACGTAAATTTTGTACTGTCACTTTGCCAGAACTTCCGACCATTTCGTGAATAACTGAATGTCATTATACCCTACCTACGCGACATTAAGTCCGGTATTTGTCCCGAAAAACTACTTCAAAAGTCTTACAATAAAAGTCTTAAATCGTCTGGTGTCTAGAAGTTTGTTTCAGTCTTTTATCGATAACAAACAAATGACGATCACTTAGAGCACACCCTAAAACCTCAACCATCTCCTTCATGTAAAATACCGGCGATCAATCGATCTGATTACTCTTCTGCTGGTGTTCAACTAATAAACACTACAATTTCACGGTTATTACTGTGCTGCATGGTCATGACAGAAATGGATTGTGCTTGGACACGATTCCGAGGAACCACAACAGCACCAGGATTGAAAACTTGCATGACAGTTAATTGACATAAAATCCTACTATACAAACAAACAAAATGAAATCTCAATCGATCCTGATTATTACAAAAGTTGAACTGTTCACGAATCGTTAAATTTTTACTGAGAAATTATTCATTTTATACTTCCGTGTTCCGTAAGAAAATGGAAGAAGTATGGTGACAGGTTTGAAAAATCGTGTCCGAGATAACATCAAAGTCTGATTGTTCGTTGCTCAAAACATAAATAAATGGGGTTTTCCGTATGGGGACTGTGCGTACGTCTGTGGATTTTTTTTTCTTCGCGATAACTCCAAAAATACACCGATTTCAATTTTATTTGTACAAAATGTTTGTGTCAGTAAAGGTCGATTCACTTTAGGTGCTAGTTAGAGCAGCAGTTTTGGAAATTGTATGTGATTTATTTCGTTCACGAAACAGTTAACAAATATACTCCGTTTCTGAATTCGATGCCGGTAAGTCGTAAAACCGGGTTGTCATAAATCAATAATAATCACCGTTTAACACGCACATGCAAATTTCTTTTGTTGGAAAGATACTTGCGCTCGGCTCACGTCAACAAATTGGCCATCCTCGTTCTAAAAGCTGTGTGCAGGCCTAAGGTGAGAAAACACGATGTTTGGAAGATGCCAGGTAAGGGATACCTAGTACTTTAGAGCAGGAAATCCAAAAAGTTGAATTGTAAGATTATAATAACAGTTGAATGGCCTACGCTGCTTATAATTAATTATTCATGAAATGTTTTGGATGCATTGGAATCGGTCATTTTATAGCTTAGCGGCATCGAACTCAGAAACAGATTAGAACTTCTGTAAAAATGCACTGATTGGAACGTTTCTTTGTGGAAAGTATTTGTTTTAGTAAGGATTCAAGACCCATTGGTGCAAAAGTTGGATGAACTCTTTTGAAAATATAAATGCGCAATTTTGCACTTATTGGGTGTCCGAATAAAAATCTATTCAAGAGTGAGGCGTCACAAATTCAGTTTCTTTGTTTTTGACCAAAAACCAATTATTTAGTGCCTTTTAATGTCAAAGTATCGTAAACGACCTTCAGGTAAATTCTATTAAAACTTTACTTATTAAAATTTTTTGGAATGTGGAAGTCATGTACAGTGTGATTGGAAAAGGATGAGGACAAGTTGAATTTGGCGCCATAAATTATAGTGCGTTTCATGTTTTGTGTGTGGCAGTTTTGCTTCAGAAGAGCATCGCTGTCAAGATTTATCCATAGGTTTCCGTTAAACCAGGATCAAACCCATTGTTTTGATTTCGTTTGTCAATTGTCACCAATTTGCAATTCCCCAGTAGATACGCCCATGATCATATCAAGCTTTATTTTTGCTGTCAATACTTGTTACCAACATGACAAATTATTCACTAGGCGCCAAATTCAAATTGTCCTCATTCTTTTTCAATCACACTGTATAGTTCCCCATTATAGGTACCGATATTCTTTCTTATTTTCACACAAGTGCTTCCAGAAATAAACCCGACGCGATCTAATTTTCATTTCAACAAAAACTTAGCAAACAGTGGAGTACCTACTCGAGGCAAAACATCGGAGCTTGTTAACATAACTAAATAATTTATTGTAAACCACTCAGCAAGCCTAACCGCACATCAAACAAATAACGGCTGATCTGCCTGCAGTCTGCTCATTAGTGAATAGCAGATTCTTCTTACTTCCAGCGTCTCACCCACGCCTTCAAAGACTAGGCCCCGAAGCGGCCCCTTGCGGCACACTTTCTTCCAGAAACCAAGCTTAAAATGCTCAAATTTGACGAAATTGCAGTGAAAGCATACAGACAACTATGCAAAATACCCGTGCTGGAAGCGTTTCAGCATAAATTCAATCGCTTCAAGATTTACAAAAAAAAAAAAAAAAAAACACCATGGATCGATCGTGTACACTGTGACATTTAAACTTTCTCGTGCCCACCAAGTCAGATGTTAATTCATGTTATTAAATTAATTATTCAGTATTCGAACTTGCCACTCGCTTAATTAAATTAGAACCGCGATGTTTATACCTACATATCAATTATTACAAATCTAAACACAATTAATTAAAAGCTTTTAGGCGACACTATTTAGCATTGCGTTTAGTCAATTAGTCGTCATGGAAACGTACGCTTTGTCAAACATAAATAAATGCGGCGCCGAGTTTGAAAATTTTCAGTTCAACTGTCGAGACGTTTTTCATAAAACCGAACCGCCAGAACGGAGAGAACGGTTTTTATGATCGAAAAATCACAAGCCGTAAAATTTTATCTGTTTATCTGTGCGCTTTTCGATATATTTAATTAAATTAACTTCTAGAAGTGTTTCGGGGGTTGGTATTAAAATTTTGACGTGAACAAACTCGACCCGACGATAATTTGTAGAAACTCTGCCGTGTTGTCTTTTTATTTGTCGATTAAAACTGATCACAATATGCATCGAAAACGTCGGAAAACACTTCACCGCCACCGCGGCAAATAAAGAATTTAACGATAA
Organism: Tenebrio molitor; assembly: GCF_963966145.1. NCBI lineage: Eukaryota > Metazoa > Arthropoda > Insecta > Coleoptera > Tenebrionidae > Tenebrio > Tenebrio molitor. Next base: position 16,007,769 of record NC_091051.1, on the reverse strand, counting down.
TACCCCGAACGCATCGATTCACGATTAATTTAATCGTCGACCTTCGCCGTTCGAACGGATGGATTTTAAACGTGCCGCTGAAACCGCTCGTTTTTATTGGACGGCACCGGCACCCTCGGGCGTAAATCACACACGCGGCGTCAGAATTCGATCGATCGAATTCGAGAATCCGTTTGTTGTCGATCAATCGTCGAGGTCGCCGCCTCTGTCACGACTTCATTATCGCAGCAGTGCACCGTGCGGTCGAGCCGCGATCGTCATCGCTTACGGGAAACCGCAAAGCGGTCCGAGCGCATCAGAATCCGTCCTCTCTGGCGCAAATAAGCAACGCACATCATTATCCCGATTGCGGTAATCTCCCAATCAGAATTATCGCTTGTCAAGCTACCGTGGATGTGTCGCTGATAGAGTCGTGCGCGGTGCGACGTCGTAAATGTACGAGACGCGGCGACCAAACAGAAATATAAAAATAATAACCGGCCATATTGTGTGCGACGCAATCTGCAGGCATTTAACTCCCACTTATCCGTATCGGAAGCCGAGCGGAAGCCATGTTGAGATTGTCATTTCAGCCATTGCTTTGTCGCGGCGCTAAGAGGGGAATCAAGCCGGCGATGCACACGGTTAAGTGGAGCCGCCTAACGGACGTGGCCAGAAACTGGCGATGATGCTTTCGTTTCGATGGCACGTACGCCCGGTAACCATATACCCTATACATAAATATATGTATAGCGAATATATACTATATAGGTACGCGGGTCCTTTGCGTTCTGCACGCGAAACAAAGGAATCCATTCGATGTACTGTCAGGGCCAATGACGACCTTCGTGAGACCTGAAAGGATACGGAACGTATAAAGTTGCGGTCGATGCCGGAGCCCTCTACTCGGCATAACCTAATTTTCCAACGAATTAATCTAATTGACTGTTCGTCGTGAGAATCATTCGGGCAGGTTGAGAGATGCCGGTGCACGCTGCTTTCGCCCGCGGTCACTACCCAACAGTCACTTGTTTCAAGAAGTGTCAAAAATTGACGGACGAGCTTCAACGACAAATTCGGCGAGTCCTCGAATCGTCAGCCCAATTGCACTTCAAAAGCCTACAGTGTTGTAGTTACAACAAAGAAAAAAACAACAACTAAACATAAGAGTCCCCATAGATTAAACATTTTACGCCCACTAATCGGTTGCTTGAAAACTAATTTTTAATTAACGATGACATTCCGAACACTGAAATGGTTGGCTATCTCCATTTTTTTTTTAAATTCATTCACTGCATATTTACTGTTGTTACGGGGAATTTATAAAAAAAGTGGACGGATAAGTCGACATTCCTGTTACCGACGTAATATGCTTCCGAGTAAAACAAAACTGTAGGCGTGTGTCAACTTGACATATTTAAAAAAAATGTAACACGTCAGTGGATATTTCTTCATTTTGATCACAAATTTTGTTAATATAAAGTGATATTACAACAATGGTTATTTATAAAATTGCATTTAGTTGGCATGAGTGAAAAGTTTTCGATCATGTAATATGGAAGGAATTTTTATATTAAAGTAAACTCTGACGTGACGCGAAGTGTTAAATCAAATTAAATTGTTATTATATCGTGCGTTCATTTAAATTAATCCTGAAAGTTGGCGTTGAAGAGTCAATTGTGAACGCACTATACGGATTACGGATGACGGATCAGCTATTTAAATCTTACGTTTTTACTCGAGTGGTGCGTTCACAATCGACTCTTCAACCCCAACTTTGAGGATAAATTTAAATGAACGCGCGATACCTACCGGGTGTAGAATTTTGATTTTGGTACATATTAGGCGTTCACGATCTTTTTGGGAGTTGGCTATGATTTTTTCTTTTCATGTTGGACTAACTGATTCAGTGATGCAACGGATGCAACGTTTTATTCTGTCAGCGTCTGTTCGACATTTTGTTGCCACCGCATTGCCAGATTTATTATTTTAATATTCTTAAGAAAGTAAATGATTTATTAAGTCTGTAAAAATAATTTTTAACTTCCGTAAAAGGAAAAGTCAAAATTGGCAAAATAATTTTGTTACGACAAAAAATTTCCATTAAACGATGCTACTTCCAATTTAGAAAGGACAGACCGGATTGAAGAAATTCGGCAACAATGTACGTATTCAGAAAATAAACTAGGCAAAAATGAATAGGGAATTTTTCAATTTTTGATTTTTTTGTTAATACAGTTTAAAATGTATAATTAAATGTGTTAGAAATAAATAAATATATCTACACATTAAATGTAATGTTTCAAGTACCTGTAACATTTAAAATTTATCTAGTGTTTAAGAATACGTGGGAGGATTGGGGCAATTATTATGCTTTCTAAAGCTTGTTTGACACGATGCTAAATTTTGTAGAAAATTTGTTAGAAAATGAGAGAGACCCTCGATCAGGACCAATGAACGATCAGGATCATAGTCTGTCTTTGTCAGATCCTGATCGTTCATTGGTCCACTCTCATTTACTACTAAATTTTCTCAAAAATTTAGTATCGTGTCAAACAAGCTTAAGAAAAAATGTGGAATTCCCTTTTCATTTTTGCCTAGTTTATAACCTTAAACTGAAAACAACCTAACCTACCACGAAAAGTGTCAATTTCCTTTAGGGAATTTAGTTATTACCGAGGCACTGCCAACAAAAACATTAGATGGTCATTGTAAACTCGGTCCCAAAAAGATCGTGAATGCCTAATAGGCACTTTACGTGTAAAAGTAAAAATCCTCGGATATTAGCTCCCCTAAATATTTTCGAACAAACTCTTAAATACAAAAGTTGTAGAGTGTTAAAAATGGTTTCTAATTCTTATTTGTTTTGTTTTTTAACATCTTCCGGAAGTACACAATAATGGAAAAAAGAATTTGTCAAAATAGCAATCGCTGGGAAGCGTAACCGAGGTGACAACCAAAGATGACAATGTATGATATTATTTGACATGTCAAACTTGGAATTGCTTGCTACGGATAGAATACAGGAAATGTTGCTTGCATGTCTCTAAAAGACAATCCGGAGTAATACCATTTTACGAAGTTATCTTTTTCTTCTTTGTTAAAAGAATTCATTCTTTGAGGAATCAGCAAACTCGTTACGTTTGTCAAAAAACTTTATTGTTGTCGGGAGTCATGGCTATTACTATTTTATCGGTAGATTTTTAATATTTAATTTTTTTTGTCTAACAGAACCAGAAGGTGTTAGAAAATAATTAGAAAAGGATTTAGGTACAATTTTTTTTACTCTACAACTTTTGTATTTAAGGTTTTGTTGGAAAATAATTAGGGGAGCTAATATCAGAAGATTTTCACTATTACACCTAAAGTGTCTATGTACCAAAATCCATTCTACACCTGTATATAAATTTGTATCTACATATTAAGTATACAGGCTGTCCAAGAACTGCCTCCCCAGAGAAAAAAGGAAGTTTTTAGGTAAATGTGATAATCTCAATTTTAAGGAAAAAACTTCTTATCTCAAGCGATAATCGAGTAAAGACATCCTAAACTTGATCAATCAGAGTTGAGCACTATCAAGGTAGGTGATCGCGATATCAATCATTATTTTTGCTGTCTAGCAACATATCCGATTTTTTAGTAATATGTACCTGAGGACGAGTTTCTGGGATTGGTGAAATTGAGAACTTTATGTGAACTACAAGAAAATGTACTTTAGTCATCTTGGAGTGTCTTTTGCTGTTATTTTCTATGGGGGGCAGTTCTGGGACAGTCTGTATATGGGGTGTAGTTAATACCGCTACTCTGACGTAAAAGAAAAGAATGTTTTAAACAATCATATAGGTTATATGATTTTAAGATTTCACTGCAGAAAATGAGAATCACGTAGAAGAGTAAAAGTGCAATTTTCTACATCATAAAATGTATGTCCAATTATAGAGTTGTAATTCTGTTTTTACAACAGGAACATTAAGAAGTTAAATTACAAAGTGTCGAGCCTACGGCAAACAAATTTACAAAGATTAAGAACGTGTAACATTATTAATATATAACATAACGATGTTGATGATAACAAATTGTACAGAAAAGAAAACAAGGGAACGAGGACTGAAACGTTATAATAAAACTCGATAGGACAAAAGAAAAGAAAGTCCTTTATCATTCTACTATCATCATTCTGACACGGGCATAAAGATATGTAATAATTCTCATCTCTGTGCATCAAACGCAATTTAACATACAGTTTCAAACAAGTAATAAAAAGTTAACTTACGCGGTAAGTAGATTATTGAAAACAATTATCCCCCTTGATTCGGTGATAACGACCTATCTAACAAAAACACTCTATTGTCTTTCCTTACTCGATTGTGTCTCGGTGACAGTACTTCTGGCTGTTGCTTGTTGTTATCTTTCTATTTACAGAAGTGCAGTCAGAATATGATAATAACGGAAGTAGATAAAATTTCAAATTTATTTATCTTGACAATCGTCGTCTTAATTGGTGTTGTTTTTCGGCAACTAAACATTTTCGAACGATCGGTATCAACACACAATCTCGACTTCGGAAACAAGAAACAAGATACACAAAATTAGTAGAGTATTACTGGCGGGTGTAACAAACTTTTGGTCAAACTGTGACGTGGAGAAATGGCCAAAATTACCTACCCGGCTTTACTCGCTAAGCTTGTTGGTACTTAATTGTTGCCCTTAATGACGTCACAGTTTTCCCTCTTTCCCTTGGGGCGCTAGCCGTTTTCTCTCACAGGTCTCAACTCACCTGTAGATATTTTATTTATACACGAAAAAAAATAAAAGTCAAACACCAATTAGGTGGTAGTTTATCTTTGACAATTTGCCACAATAGATTTATTATTTAAAATGTATTCGTGCACCTGCGGATACAACAGACGAGATCTGTCTCGTTGTTATCATTTTGACATTTAATTTTAGTAAAACGTTTCGGTTGAAAATGTTATAAAGCGACGCTCACAAATGGAAAAGTTCAATTTTGAGTGTCATTGTGCGTTGAACGTGGGTGCCGAACGTTTTCTAATTTACAATATATCTGTTCCAACCGGGAATCGTATTTCTGAATTAATTTGTTGCTGTCAGAGGTGACTTTCGACATTAATTAAATCAACCTTTGGAAAAGGTTAAACACACGAAATTAACGTCGGCAATAGCAAAAATGACGTAGTATTCAATCGAACGTTCTCACTTTATCGGTCCGTCGAAATCCATTATTCAAATAATAACAGAACGACCCAATAACCATCATATTTGAAACACTTGATCGACAATTGAGATACCCCCGCCGTCGTGAAACTCCCTCGGGCTTACTGTCATTCCCTTAACTCGAACTTTTCCACCGCATCCAGTGCCGCCTCGGCCCACATAAAACCATTGAAATTATGGTATGAAAGGCCCCTCGAAAAACCAACTCCAATAAATATGGGAGAAATTACATTTAATGACCCCGTTAAATTTGACACCTCGATGGACGCGATTAAGCCGAGACGGCGGGAAAATTTATTAAAAATCAATAGTACAACGACACCCTTCCAGTACCGAAGCGAAAAAAGGAGAAAATTACAGAGGACATAGTGTTTATTTTCTGAATTGCTTCGGTTGCGCATTTATTCAAGTAAAATCTCCCGACATGACGTCCTTCTGGGTAATTTATTTCCTTCGGACGTTTTAACCCTTTATTTTGTACTGCTCGTCACGCTTCTGCATTTGGTGATGAACAACGACGAACACTTATTCCTTTTCTTTTGGACTTGCTTTGGCACGTTTAAATTAGATTGAAGTGCGTCTGTAAATTAGTGACGAAGAAAATTGTTAATGGGGAGGAGGCCCGACCGACGGCCGTCTTTTTCCTCCCCTCTGAGACGATACGGCTCGATTCTTGGGATCTCGACGACCGATTTGCTCGCATGCATTCGGATGAGCTAAGTTTAAATTGTTTTTGGCAAAAGTAACCCAAGCATTAGATGACCCCACGAAAAAAAAATGTCAAATTACAAATCACATCGTAGTCGAATTCCAAATTGTTACATCCCCAATGAAGTTCTTTCTCTTTTAGATTTTCATAAGAGATATGATAATGTGATACAACTAGAGCGAACTGAAAGAAAGCAAGTATGTAAGTGTAAAAGGGTGACAAATGTTCAGAACATTTCTTAATAAAATATAAAAAATAACATTACTTTTCAATGTGTATTCTGGTTTGTTGAAATTCAAAATTCGATATGGCTTCCTAAAAGATGTAACTAATACATCTACCTATTATTAAGTAGGTAACTACATATCATACAATACGTTTTGAATTATGAACAATTCATCAAAGAATGATGGACGCCTGTCAAAAGCTCATACATCAGTCAATATGGCAAAACTGGTCTGCGGTTTGTTCAATAGACAATTTAGGAAGAGATGTTTCATTTTACAATCCTTCTTATATGATTATTCAATTAGTTTAATTAGTTGTTTAAATTGAAAATTTTCAAAGTTTTATAATAGTAATTATACACCAAGGTAGAGAAGACATTTTTTTAAGCCGAGGGAATAAAGAAGCGAGGCTTAAAATTGTCTTCTCTACCGTGGTGTATATATTATTTATCTAATCCCGTGGGATAAATGATACTTATCCCACTAATTTTGAGTGGGAAAAGAACTTCATTACCTCACGCATTTTCATTACCTCACTCAGTGAGGTAATGAGTTTCATTACCGCATTCAGTGGGATAAATGACTTTCATTACCTCACTCAGTCTTTTCCCACTGAGTGCGGTAATGAAACTCAATTATTTCACTGGTGAAAATCAATAGAAAAGATTTATTTTTTTAATTTGGGGCGGTCTTAGATAAAATTTTGTACATAACACGTGGGCTAAAGTATATTACAGGAAACTCGTGTGATTACAGATGAACTCGGGCTAACGCCCTCGTCATCTGCAATCTTCACACTCGAGTCCTGTAATATTGCTTTCATCCCACTAATTATGTAAATAACTATTTTTTCACTACTTTTCACACTAAATTATTTTGTCCGATGCGACGATCCGAGTTCTCATTTTTCAACGGTTGCTATGAAAATTGAAAATCGTCTCTCTACGTTAACCAATGAAATCAAAGAAAATCTTTCGTTGCTAGGTGACGGCTGTTCATTATTAACCACTGGTTAATAATGAAAAATTATTAACTGACATTCACATTCAGCATAACAGACCAGACATTATTATTTTAAATAAACAACAAAAGCAAGCATATCTTTTAGATATAGTTGTTCCAAATTCACATAATATAACACAGACATATAATACAAAAATTAATAAATATTTAGAACTCTCCGTTGCTATGAGAAATCTTTGGTGTTTAGAAAAAAATTCGATTTTACCATTTATAATTTCAGTACCGCAATCTCTTTTTAAAAATTTAAAAATTTTGGACTTAGAGAACACATTGGTGGTTGAAATTCAAAAAGGTATATTATTATACTCATGTCACATCGTGAGGAAATTCCTTAACATTGACACAGAACATAAAACACAAAAAAGTCAAAATGTGGAGGCGAGAAGCCGGTAATTATGTTGATAAGCACTGCACTATTACTTGATAGTATTATCCGTAATAGTGTATGTACTCCGGCAAAATTGCCGTGCCGCCGGGTGGAGGTGGGACACGAAAAACTAGTAGAGAGAAATTCTACTTCTGGGTTCAGTTCGAGAGTCAATAATGACGCCTTCTAAGACTATTAGTGAAAAATAGTATATATATTACGTTATTAG